>NC_018256.1:436820-439718 GCF_000227135.1 Leishmania donovani | reverse complement strand
AGCAAAAGGTAGGGAAGGAAAACGAAGGAGGAGGGGGGGGGGGCAGAAAAAAATTCGGAACGGCTCCCGGGGGGAGAGACACCGGGAGTGCTATGGAATACATCGAACTTAGAGATGCCACGCGCAGAGAGAGGTGATGAGAAGGGGGACGAATAGTGCAGCGCAACACACGACAGAAGAAACTCTGAGACACGGGGTAATTCAAAGAACGCTATGAGGCAGGGATGCAGGTGGGAGAAGCGTCGGGGGCGGCAAGCAACTGCAGGCAGAGAGAGGGAGAGAAAGCGAGATCACCTCGACGATGGAGGTACGAGAGGTGAGGGGTGGTAGAAAAGGAGGGAAGCGGATACAGTGCCGGAAGTAGCCAGAGCAGCAGAGAAAGCACAGCGGCAGTGGCGAAGTCGGGTGTGGAAAAGTGCGTTGAATGCGTACGCCCCTCCCCGGCAACGAACCCTTAAGAAAAGGATAAAGGCTTCGAGCCGGAAAAGAACCTGCAAAAGAAAGAAGCAAAGAGAGTACTGAGAAGCTACCTGGGACGACGGTCAGCACTGCTTAAGATCGGTGCGGCAGCACGCATGGCGGCAAAGGTCAGCGTTTCACGCGCCGCTGACCTCTCCATCGGACCCTTTTATTTTATGTTGCTTCCAAAATTCCTCAACCATACATCCCCCTCATTCCCGTACGCCTCCTCTTCGCCTCGCTCAACCCCCGCCCTTCCGCCCCTCACGCCCACTGTAATCCCTCCATCCGCACAGACTCGGATCAGCGGCCGTCGTAGCCACCGCTTCTAAAAAAGTACGCGCACACACAGAAACTCGCGCTAATACAATAGGTGGCACTACATCAACATCATCAGCCGTCAGTGAGCATCAGCCTTTTCATCCAAAAGAGACCATTCCGTCTTCACACGCGCGCGCGTGCAGCGGGTCATGGCAGATTGCCCCACGCGCACCCGTCTCCCTGCCACGCGTGTGTGCACCGCCTTTTACGGCTCTATAAGCACTCAGACGTACGCGGGCATCCACAAACATCATACCAGTAAACACTTGCGCGCGTCACTGCGTGTGCAATGGAGCAGATTCGCTCCATCTGCTTACTTGCTCACAGCGCTGCTGCGCGCGCGGCTACGAGAGCGGGTGCGCACCGGGGCGGAGGGTGCTAGTTTCATGCGCTTCACTGCTGGTGCGGCCTTCTTCTTCCTCTTGACGGCGCCGCCGGCGCCGCTGCTGAGGCTGCGTACTACCTCGTCCAACTTCTCCTGCAGAAGCTGAAGGACTTCCTGCTTCGAGGGGTCGGCGGCCGCCGGCACGAAGTCCAGCCACACAACTCGATCCGGCAGCACCGTCGTGCCATTGTGGTAGGGGCACGTCTGGATGAGAAAGACGTCGGTCTTCTGCACGAGCTCTTTTGTGAGCAGCACCATGGCGGCCCGCACAGACAGGTACAGCGGCACCGTGTGCTCGTTGTCCTCCATGTTGACATCGATTCCCAGCTCCACAAAGCGCATGGCAACGTCTTCCCAGTTGATCAGGATCGCCCAGTGCAGGTGCGAGTTGCCCTGCTTGTCGGCATAGTCGAGACGTAGCGAACTCTTGCTAGGCACAGTGTCCATCATCAAATCCAGCGCCTCGCGGTTGCGGAACTCCATGGCGCGCATCAAGGGCGTCTCGTCGGCCTTGTCCTTCGCAGTCGGCGAGGCGCCGAGCTGCACGAGGAGTTTGATCATCTCCAGGTACTCTGGGCCCAGTCCCACACACCAGTGAAGGGCAGTTTGGCCCTTGCAGTGCTTCACGTGACTGCCAATCTCGTTGACCTCACGTTCGTCGCACTCATTGAGCAGTGACTCTGGCATCTGCCCACGCTCCTTAGCACCCTCCACCAATGCTACGACAAGGTCCGTCTTATTCGCCATCACCGCCAAATGAATCGGCTTCTGGCCGTGCCATGAGGAGTGCACCTCGCCAACGCTAGCGAGATACTTGGCGGTGTCCACACAGCCAAACTTGCAGGCGAGATGCAGCGCCGTACAGCCGAAGCGGTTCTGGATGGTGGGGCTCACACCCGTCTCAATAAGGCGGCGCACCTCGTCCGTTTGGCCTTTGCGCGCCGCCACGTGAATCTTTTCCATGTTCTCGTCATCTGACTTAATGCGATTCAACTTTGGAAAGTCCGTCATTTGTGCGTCCGCACGGCCAGGGAGGGGAAGGGGGAGAAGACGCCCCAGCAAACGCGCGTGCGTCCGGTTGCGCCTACGTGCTGTGTGTGTGTCTGTGTGAGTATTTCCGTCCAGTCAGCGAGTCGCTGAGTTGGGTCAAAGGCAAGCTGCCAAAAAAAAAAAGAAACGAGAGCGGCGGCCGCAGTGGTTGACGTGGTCGGGGAGGAGATAGATACGAGGCGCGAACCAAAACAGGTTCTTGTGAGGGCGCTCCACACAAAGTGAGAGAGACGATCCTTCGTCACCCAAGGTACCTACAAGATATAATACATGTGTTTGTGCACGTCGACGACGTCAGCCATGGCGGTAGACGTTGCTCACACAGCCCGTGTTGCACAGCAAGGTCAGTCGTCATAAGACCAAGCAAGAGGATGAGAGACGTCTTTCTTCTTGTCGGTATTTCACACCAAAGACGCCCGCTACCAGGGTGAGTATCGGTTTTGACGTCTCACGCCTACCGTCCCCCCCCCGAAAGCATCCAGGGAGGAAGAGGATGGCTGTCCGGTCAACGCTGGCACCGCACCACCTCACCCGCGAGTATGTGCGTGTATGTACGTCAAGGTGCGATTGGAAATGAGGGAGACAAAGAGCCGTGAGAGGGCCCCGTGTTAGGAAAGGACAAAAGAAGTTAACAGACTACGGCAGCTTCAGCCACGTGCTCACTCTCGCGCAGCCGCGCACCC
>NC_018256.1:403558-429967 GCF_000227135.1 Leishmania donovani | reverse complement strand
GCACCGGCGCCGGACGTGCTCGTGCCACCGCCGCTGATGCGCGGAATACGCGCCACGGCGCGGCCGGTGCCCCACGAGTGCGCCGAGTGGTTCATGCCGGACAGGCGGTTCACCGCGTACGCCTGGCGCGAGTTCTTCGCCATGTTCGTGTGCACGAACTTCACGATGTCGTTGCGGATCGGCGCAGTGAACACGGCCGGCAGCGGGCACGTCCCGACAACGGAGTCGGACGACGCCGAGTACACGCTCACAGACGGGCGGGCAGACATTGTGGAGAGAGCTGGGGGTGACGTAGCTGTTCTGCAGCCGCGCGGAAAAGAGGGGGAGGTGAAGGAGGTATAAGGGCGAGAGTAAGAGAGGACGGAGAGGGAAGAGGACGGACGACATGCAGGGCGTGGGGGGAGGGGGACGGAGAGGAGGGGCCATGCATAGGAGGCACACGTACACCTTCCTACGCATACACACACAAATGCGACACGCAGGAGCGGACCGGGGAGGAGGCCAAGCGCTGCTGCCGGTGCTTTACCCCGTTTACTCGTGGTTGCTTGGCTGTTTTCGACGCGGGTAAGTAACGGATTCATGTGCTGGCTGTAAAGACGAGTCTGCTTCGCAGCATCGGGTGAGAGCACTGCTGTTGAGGAAGCGTGTGCCTTCTGCTCCTGTGCGTGCTCGGGTAAGCTGCCCGTGGGCGAGAAAAGGGAAGGGAGGACTCGCTGAGGTACAGGGCGAGCCGCTGATGACCACGAGCGGCTCTCGGGCAGCGAAGTAAAAGAAATGAAAAAGATGGAAACACCCACTAGTACGCAGAGACGCAGCTGTAAAAGTGAAAGCGTACGCGCTGCTCTTCAGTCAGAGGAGGGGAGAGAGACGATGGAGCTACAGCGACTTTGAACAGAGACGGAGAGAGGAGGGAGAGACACTCCTCTCTCCGTGTGCTTCCGTCTGTCGCAGCGCTACTGTCCCATTCTTCTCTCCCGCTCGGCGGTAGATGGTGCAATGAATGTGCGGCCTCGCCAGAACTGAAAGAGCATTGGCGTACATGCAGTGGTAGGTGCGATATGAGCATCCATAGAGAGAGTGTCAAGCGGCCCGCAGACGCGCAAACCGCATGTATGCGCCATGCCTCGTGTGTCCTTGCTGCTGCGATTGCAGCTGCCACGCATACAGAGCACTATAGTCGGCATAGCTGTAGAGTCGAGGAAATGTGCTTGTAAGTATGATGGCGTTACTCGAGTTCTGCGCGGATAAGCGCACGCCACGCCAGAGGGCGTCTTTGCTCCCCATCCCCTCTTGCCTCATACTTACATCTCTATATGTAGAGAGAGAGGTATCCTTGTGGGCTGTAGCTTAGCTTACAGCAGTGCCAAGTAAGGGGCGGTAGAAATGCGGAGACTGCGGCACACCGCCACCAATCGCTCTCGAATAAGAGAACAAAACACATCAAGGCTGCCGCGGTGCAGAGGCACCAGCTCACCCCCCTCGAACAGAGGCAACGGCGGTGCGGTGGGCGGCGGCGAAGACGACGGTGGCCGAGCTGTGCCCGTCGATGTCACCAGCGACACACCAGGGAGGAAGTAGCAGAGTTTAAGGGAGTCGAACTCGGCGTCTGTGAGGCTGGTCCGCGTGAGGTCGTGCACGCAGCGCAGAAATTCTTTGAGGATCTCATCTTCTACGTGGTACAAGCACGGCGTGAGCCCGTCAGCTGCTAAACCACCGCCAGCGGCGCCCGGTGCCGGCGCGAAGACTGTAGGCACTGCCACAGAGCGGTGAGTGCGTCTTTGAGGAGACGAGCTGAAGTGCACGGGGGACAAGAGAGCGACTGGACGCTGCTGAGAGGACGAGCTGCCGAGCACGGCAGACGGCACCGCCACCGCTGAAGCACTCGAAACAGTCGGTTTCGGTGTGCCGCGGCGGCTTAGCGCATTGCGGTTGCGCGAGAGCTCCGTCCTCCCTGGCGGCAGCGCGGAGCTGCGGTGACCCGACAAAGATGTGGCGACGGGCACCACTCCCCCAGACTGGCCCTCCAATGGCGACTTCAAAGCGCCGTGACGATCGCTGTGGCTTCCTGTGGCGGTCGCCAGTCCCGCGTCTTGCGACAGCGGGGATGAGGAGAGAGTCGCCTCCATGGCGGACGCCGATGGTCGCCCCAGAAGAGGCGTCACCTTTTGCGGACTCATCTCCAAGGAGTCGGCAAGCGAGCCCTGCCGCCACAACTCACCCTCAGAGTCGACTGAGATGACCCGCTTGAAATGCAGCCCTGCAACCGACGAGTGTAGAGAGTCCACAGTGGTGCTGGCACCCATCGCCACTGGAAGAAAGCTGTTAAAGCCCGACGACGTTCGTAAGATGCCAACGCCGCCGCTGCTGAGCTGCAGACCACTGTTGCTCTTCGTCATGTGAAACGATGCAGCGGAGGAGTTGCCACACGCGCCGGAGGCCATCGACGGCATGCCGTTGTAGTACACCGCCCCAGGGGCAGACCCGAGACTGATCCCTTCCACCGACATCGGGGACGAAATCGACGTCGCGCGGCGCAGTGACTGCGTCCGGCTCACCGGGACTTCTAGCCGGTGTGGTCGGCGAAACAGGCTCGTGCTGCGCAAGTAGGCGGCCGCCGCAGCCGACGACATCTCCGCCGAGTCTGGTGACCGCTGCGAGACGCTTGCGTTCGGATGGCTGCTTGCACTCCCACCACTGCACACCTGCGATTGCTGCGTGCTGAGCTGCGGCTCCTGCAGCGGCGAGCTCACGAAGGAGGCGGACTGCAAAGACAAGGCCGAGAGGGCGCGTTGAATGCGCAGCGACGAGCTGTGGGAGACTGGATCGGCGTCCACGAGAGCGGCCACTAGCGTGGCCCCGCCTCCACTGCCACCGGCGTGTGTTGGTGCGGTGAGAGAGACACCTGCTGAGCCCAGTAAGCTTGGCCTGGTGACGGTCGCCGCGGGACTGAGGTGGCTTGCTCGGGCAGGGTGCTCCACGGCAGAGCGAGCTGAGGACGGCCGTGTCTTATAGCCGTCGTCGTGCGAGGTGGCAGGCAGTTCACTGGCTCGCGAAAGGGAACGAGCATTGGCACTACCTACACTGATGGAACGAGACACGCTCTTGTCTGCATTCGCCAGCACCGCCCTGGCCCCTTGGTTGCCACTAACGCCGTTCCCCTCACCGAAGTTGTCCATCTCGTCAGCGCAGCCGTCAGCACCCTCCTCGAATACATAGGCGCGCAGGTAGGAAGGAATGGAAGATGATGCAGTGCTGCCCCGCTTCACTGGGCTGCTACCGCTGGGAGCCTGCCGCGCAACGGTAGCGTTAGGCATTGCGAGCGGTTTCGACTCGCCTTCTCCGCTGTGCTGCTCAGCAGCCTCTCGTGCGGAGGTCCGACCTCCGGTGAGGGCTGACGGCGGGGCTTGCGATGCCCCCGCGACATCAGAAGACGTATCAACGACGGCGGAGCCGCGGCAAGACTGCTTACCAGCACCGACGCCCGCAGCTTCCTGAGTGGGTGCCCTGACGCCGTCAAGGGGGAAACTGCTGAATGTTAGCGCTGCTGCTTGAGCAGCCCCCAGAAGCGTGTTCGCGCTCACACTGCATGCTGCTGCTGCACCGGCACGTTCTGCTGAGGCAGCGTGATCAACCCCACCGCCGCCATCCGCCATCTCAAGAGCGCGTTGGATAGCAGCAGCAGCCTCAATCAGTGCACTCAGGGCTGTAATCTGCGGTACAGGATCGCCGTCACATGCGTCTTGCCGCTCCTCGGTTGCCTCACCCAACACAGAGTTCTGCAGCACCGCAGGTGTCGGGGCTCCAGGTTCCTCGCTTGTGACTTTGACTGTCATTGCGGCACGCCCATCGCCGCCGTCAGCGTTCAAAGACGCCGGAGCTAGCGGCGACGCTGCCGGGGCGGCCGTGCTGCGGTCACTCGACGGCCGCGCTGTCCCGTGTGTTGTTCGGACAGACGAGACTGGCGCGGTGGGGTCCCCTGGTGAGGTCCCGCAAAGCGGCTCGTTTCGACGGACGTACGTCCAGACAGCGGCGATCTCTAGCGCCACACGACCCAGGAGATGTGCGATACGGCGCCTTTCGAAGGCGGAGAAAGAAGCACCGCTGAGATTCGCCACCGCGGGTGCGGCGTTCGCCGCTGCACTAGTCCCGGCAACGGAGAAGAACGCTGCTTCGGCGGCATCACTGCCATGAGGACCGAGTGGGAAAGAGGAGAAAGCAGTGGTGGGCTGGGCCAGCTGGAGCGATGGGTCTGCGTCCGACAGCAAGGACGCCGTTGGGTCACGTCTATGCGATGCCAACGCCGACGCGGACCGCGAAGAGGTGCCGTTGCTGCTGCCGGTACTGCGGGGCGTTGCTGCACCGCGGCTGCTATCCCCTCTCCCCTTGAAGACGCTGTAAGGGTGCTGCTCCCTGTACTCGCACGCCCGCAAAAGTCGCGAGAGCTCCCGCTGAATGAGCTCGACACTCTCCTCCGCCTGCTGGGCGGTAAAGACGGCTGGCAGAAGAGGAAGGGGATGAGGACTCGCCGGGGGCGGCGATGCGGCGCGGGTGTGTGCGTTGGGCGCTCGAGGCTCATGCATTTGCGGCTAGCAGAAAGAGAAAAAAAAAACGAAGAGAAGGAGGCAAAAGACAAGACGGAAGACACACACACGCGCACGCGCAAAGGCGAGACACGTATCGAACCAGCAACTGAGGGCCCCGATGAAGCGGATCAGAATGAAAGGAGACGGGGGAGGGGAAGAAGGAGGATGGCAGAAAATGTAAAAGTCGGGGGAAGAAATCGAAACACCTAAAAGAACAAAATGGGGAGAGGGCCACACCTCAGCCACAGACACGTACACCTGCAAACACCTACAAACAAGCAAGCGACGTTGCTCAAGTGCCAACCAACCAAGAACCGAACGAACCGACAATAAAGTCAGGCCGATCCCCCAAGCGCACGAAAAGTAGCGTGGCAAGTCAAGGACGCGGGATGTGGGTATAGGAAGCCCTTGTGTATGCTCATCGTCGTAGTTAGAAAGGGAGAAGCCGCAATAGTGTGAGGGCAACTAACAACGTTTGGGGGGAGAGAAAGACAGAGTTGCGCCAGAGCACGTGCGTTTACGTGAAAAAGGCGCCCTCTATGTGCACATGCGCACGTGTGTGTTCGTCTACGGGTAGCGAGGAGATTGATGGGCGCGTGTCTCTGCCTAGTGAGTTGCCTGAGAGACGGTTCGAAGAGGGGAGGCGGCAAACACGTAGCGGAACGTTTTTCGAGTCACAAAGACATCAACAGAGACGAGGATAGAGAGAGCGGCACGCGCGCGCGCTCGAGTGGATCCCAAAGCTGAAATTTAACGAAACAAGAGCCGGGAGAAGACACAAGAAGAGTAGCCGATCGTCCTCGTTGAGGCCTCTGCGTGTGACCAGCTCCACTCCCCACTCGCCCACCCACCCCTTACCACAAAACAACTAACTACGTCCGTGACGGGCGAGGGAGAGAAAGACAAGTGTCCCATGCAAGGATGGCGGGGGATAAACACAGAAGAGATCTCCAAGAATAAAACAAGAAACGCCCACTCCCCCGAGCGTGTGTGTGTGTGTGTGTGTGTGTGGATCCGAGGCGTCGGGACAGAAGAGAGCGAGTTGAAGAAGGCGGGTAGAAAGCAAGGGAAGAGGTGCGGTGAGTGTGTCAGACGCACCCGCAGAGAAAGAGGTGGGAAGTCACCAAAAGGTATTCGCGTGGTGTGCGCGCGTGTCGCGATGTGGGGAGGGAAGGGCGAGACGCATGTGCGGCGAGAGTGCCATCCCCGCCACGCTGTGTTGCATGCACAGAGGGCATGCATGCGGATACAATCTGTGCGCAGCCGCCTCCAATCGTTGGCAGACTCCTAGGTGTTAGCGGGGAGACACAGCATGGGTAGGCAGACTGCACGTCGCTGCTGCTGTGTATTGTGAGACTGCCACCCTCTTTCTTCACAGCCTCCATTTGACAAGCTTTTGCTGCAGTCGCCAACGAGACCAACATCGTCGCTGTCGTTTTTTGAATGTATAGATGTGTATGCGTATGTGTGCGTGCCTGTGGCAGCACAGTGGTCGTGAAGGGCGAGGTAGCGTTGGAGGTCAAAGCCTCTTCTCTGAGCAAAAGCATCGAAGAGACGCGGCAGCGGCGGCGACGAAGAACACAGACGAGGCGCGCACCGAATGACTGCCGAGGTAGCAACGAGCAGACTCGATAGAAAAGAAAAACGACGAGGGGTGCACAGAGCTGTATATATATATATATGCGAGAGAAATCGGCCGCGTCAAGAGCGCCGGAGAGGGCAGAGAATCTGCAGAGGCGTAACAGAAGTCTTAACGACAACCAAAACCTTGCCATCCCCTGATGCCACCTTATTGCTCTTAGGATGGCAGCGGAAAATGCTGCTTGACAAGTTCGATCAGGTCCGCCTTGCGTCTTGCCCCGCCGGAGCTCACGTTCGCAGTCGCCAGATACTCCTTGAGTTGAGGTATGATCAAGCCATCCCACGCATTCTCAGCGGCAGCGCGGCGAATCAGCTCCTCGATGGACACATTGCAGGCGTCCTCTTCGGCGGAGGCTGCCGTCGGCCCTGCTGCCTCCATGGCTCCCGCACCCGCTGCGCTGTCGCGCGGGCGGCGCGTCGCCGAGCCTGCCACGCGCGGCTGCGGGCAGTACAGGAAAGCGTTGTAGTCCTTTCCCAGCACCTCTTTGTTGAAGCTCTGGAAGAGCGCTGCGAAGCGTTGCATGCCCTCGTAGTCGGGGAGGGTGTTGTCCAGCTCCTGCGGCGTCTTCTCTGCGCCATCCGTAGAAGGGCCTTCCTCCCCCGCCTTCGCCAAAGCAGTCCCGCCGGCTGGGTGCAAGGGATTGTCTGCCAGCGGGAAGAACTGTCGGGCGAGCTCTTGCAGTTTGCGGTACTGCCGCTGGAGCGCGGGATTGAGCACCGCGTCTACTTGGTAGGACACCGTCAGTGCACTCACAACCTGCTTTGCAAGTTCGAGGTGCGTTGGATCAACGGAGCTGTCCGCCAGTACAGGGGTGGCGTGTTTGCTGACGCGCGTGCACGTGCGCAGCTCCGGCACGGCGCGCAGCTCCTCGGCGTAGGGAAGAGGCACCACGTAGAGCCCCATCCCATCCACCGGCACCTGATCGCGCTTCTCCGGATGCGCTGTGAGGTCTGGCGATGGCACCAGAGCCACAAGACGCGGCGCTGTGGTGGTTGAGCTGCAATATTGTGCAATCGCAACCTTCTGCTTTGCACGCAGCCGACGCACGAAAAGGACAAACAGGCGATGCGAGTGAGCACCGCCGCGCTGCACGCACGAATGAAGGAAAGAGCTTCGTCGCACCACATGCTCCCGCTTCACAGCGTCAACAAGATCCTTGAATAGCAACACCGTGAAGCCAGGCTCCGTCCCGGTTGCCGCCACCTCCACCATTCGCTTGCGCTCCTCGCTGGTAAAGTAGACGCGCTCCTTTCCAACGGGTGCGTAGTAGCAAAGATCGTCGGGATCCACGTCTTCCTGCCTCACCATCGACTCGCTCGTGCAATTCTTCTCGTTGCGGAGGCGCTGCAGCTGTTTTGTGGGGCTGCCGCTGTCCCCTTCTTTGTTCCCCGCACCGGCGTCGTCGCTGTCCCGACCAGCTGCGGTGGTACGTGCATTGAGGTGAACGACGCGGCGCAGCATGCGGTTCGTGCGCCCATCCAGCCACTCTCGCTGCGGAAGGCGAGCGCGCATGAGAGGAACGTACAGACTCACAGCCATCCGCGGCACGGCAGCAACTCGCAACGCCTCCTCTTCATCTCTCGCTGTCGCTGCCGCTGTCGTCGCAGACAGCGCAGTGCTCGTTCCAGAGAGACCACCGATGCGGAGCAGGCAGTGCCGAAAGGGCCGCTGCGGATGTGCGCGACGCACGACAGAGACGAGCAGCTGCTGCAGCGCTCCAGCGCCACTATTCATGTAGATCGCACCCTCACCGCCGCTCACGAAGGCCTCACCGCGGGCCTCAGCCAGCGCCACCAAATCGTCGCCGTCGCCACTGGCACGAAATCGCGCAGCTGCCATCTGCATCTCTCGCAGCAATGGACCCCAGAAGAAGTCTTGCACAAAGCCCGTTGCGGCCGGAGACGGCGAGTCTGACTGACCTGATCCGCTCTGGCCGATAGTGGTGTCCGTAGTGGCAGCGGCAGGGTCAAGCGACTGACCACGCTGGTTCGAAACGGCAAAGAGCGGACTTGCAGAGCTGCCGCTACTGCAGCTGCCGGTACCGTCTGCGCCTACTGGCGCGGTGAGGGAGATCGGCAGCTCGCCTCGACTGGTGTTCGCCACCGTGCCTGCGACTTTGGAGATACCGCTTGTGTGTGGACCGCCACCACTGCCGGCGTTGCCGAAGCCGAAAACTTCAAGTACGACGCCTTCCTTGCCTAGGTCGCATGCGCGGCTGCGGCACAGGTTCCACTCATGTGCGTCACCGCCGCTCGGGTCGTCGCGGTTTGTGAAGACGAAGAGCCGCCGATGGCGAATAGCCTGCACGCTGCGGAGGCTCAGCAAGATGCGCTGAGCCTCCCAGAGTGCTTCGCTGAACTTGAATGCGGGAAAGGCGGCCAAAGCTGCCGGAAGAGCAGCCTTCGGCTCTGCGCGACCGCTAGCCGAAGACGCCGCGGCGAGAGCGGGGGATGTCGATGCAGTGGGCCAGTGACCGATGCGCGCCTCAAACTCCTCGTACGCGACGGATCCGGGAGCGCCAGCTGCCTCCAGCTGCTCCACTTTCTGCATGCATTCCGTGCCGATGCGAGTGGCCTCCTGCATCACGTAGACCCCGCGGAAGCCCGTCGAGGGGGCTGACGTTCGTGTGTTGTACAACACAATCGCCACGACGTCCTTGCTGCCGCACATCATCTTCTCTTTTAGCAGCGCGAGGATGCACTGCATCGTCATGGAGAAGAAAGAAGGGGAGGACCCGACGGCGGCCTTCGAGCCCCCCGCAGCACCACTACTCATAGCTGCCCCCTGACCAATGGTGAGCAGTGCGAGTTTCGTGACACCACGAGTGTGCGCCGGTGCACCCTCCCCGTTCTTACCAGTCTGAGTCGTCTTCGCCGACTCGCCAGCTGGCAGCACTCCGAACATGCCCTCGTTGCAGTCAACAAGGCACACAACGGCATCGCGCTGATTGCGCTGCCACAGCTGCTCACGAAACTCATCGAGGTCGAGCCCCTCGGTGTAGGTGCTGTCTGCTGCAACGACACCAGTCGTGCCCTCGCCCCACTCTGCAAATTCATCCATGGTGAGCTGATGGCGCGCTGTAAAGGATGGAGAGATGAGAGACGCTGCGTATGGTGTGTGTGTGTGTGTGGTTGTATTGAAATCTATGCGGTGACCGCTATGCGTCGGCAACGATAAGGCGCAGCGAGAGAAAAGAAGCCAGTAGCTGCTCCGTGCCACAGCTGGCTCGTGTGGTGTCGTGGACTAGCTATGAGAGTGCCGTCCCTGATCCTTTGGGGCTACCGTGTTGTCGCCTATGTTTGCATGCAGCCGCGCGAGCAAGGATGAAAGTTTTGCTCTCGCCAGGAAAGGATCGCTAAGCAGGGAGGAGTCCCCAATAAAGCAAGGGAATGCAGGAGGGAGGAAGGAGAAGAGCAGCAGCGTACGAAATCGGCAGAACGGGAGACAGATTCGAGGAGCTGCACGCGCCGTTTCGACGCTAGACGCTTGCAGAAGGCGTACACACCGAAGCGCAAACCTTCGGACAAAAAAGTGTCCACGAATGCTCCGATGAGACCCCCCTACAACTTCGAGTCATTCCTGTAAGATGGGGGGGACGACCGCCCAGAGCGGTCATCGCATGTGTCATCAAGAACAGAGAGACGTCACAGAGCGCGCGGCGATGAGGGCTGGTACTCTTTGCTGTACAGAATCGGCCTTTCTGTGCCTCCTCCTCCCCCTCCCCTCTGCGATCGAGCGCCTCCTCGGTGCCGGCATTTTGCTTCTTACTGTTGTGATTCTTTGTCGTCGACTGCCGCTCACAGAGCCTTGCCTCTGCGCTGCCACCGATGCGTGAACCGAAAACAGTTGAGAATGTTCACTGCGCATGTGTTTGTGTCTGTGTGTGTGCCAGGTATGCTCGCATACACACAAGGAGGGAGGGGGAGAGAGTGGCGAGGGCGAAACGAGCGTGTCACATAGAATTCGAAGAAAGGCGCAGAAGGCTGCACAGGAGGTGCTCATCGGCGCGCACCATTTGCCCACGTGCTGTTGCCTCCGATTTGCGCGACTGCCTTGATTTCCACACTTGACAGCATAAAAGTTGCTCGCCGCCATTCGAGCAAAAAGATCTTGTGCGCTCTAACCTCGTTGTCGGAACTCCTCGCCCCCCCTCCTCCTCTACTGCCAACCTCCACTGAAGCACGCACACACCGGCAATGGCCTGGGGAGCGGGGGGGAGATGGCGGTGATGGCGGTGGGGCTCCCGCAATGGCGTTAGAGCACTAACCGCGCTCTGGCGAAGCGCACACGAACACACGCACAGAAAGTAATGATACTAATCAGATGGCGAGCGAGATGACGGAGCCCGCAAAGAATAGAACACGAAACAAGCACATAAGTCTCTTCGCAGCATCGGACCGAAAGGAAACAACTATACATGCGCAAGCAACCCGTGCCCGAATGGAAGGGAGGAAGGAGGGAGGGGCTGTGCTAGAATGAGCCTGCAATTGCGGTACTGGACACGTCGGCTGGTAACGGTAGTCGTACAAGTGGAAGAGTCAAGTAGAAAAATAAGACAGCCGAACAGTTTCTAAAGGCTGTAGATATCTAAGCGAGGGCGCACGCACACAAAACGAGGGGGTAGGAATGCCCACCACCACCCCAACGTGTGTCTGTGAAGGCCTAACGTGAAACGCAAGCTGTAGTCGACACGGCATCGCTGTGGCAGCACACGCATGCACCCACACAGATACAGAGGGAGACACAAAAGCGGCAGTGTGAGAGGGCGAGAGGATATACAAGAGCCGGTCCCCTTCCCCCACCACCGGCAACGCACGCGGGCTCTGCCCCTCCCAGAAGGGCGGGAGAGGCGACGCAGATCTCAAATGCCGAGCCACGGTGCTGTGGCGCCACCCCCCCCCCTCATCCCTCCCCTCCCTATTTGCGCTAGCACTTTGCAGGTATCAGTTGCCGTCCGTGAAGCATGTGAGCGCCGCATCTGCCTTGCTGAACACCACTTGAAAGTGCAACGACAGGAGACGTCACCAATAACCCAAACGCCGATCCAATACCCGTCCCTGCCGCAGTGAAGGGAGTGGGCGGAGGCTGAGCGGCTGGAAATGGCGGCACCGGCGACATCTCTGGTCGATCAGCCAGCGGCGCGCAGGTCGTGGCATCGCTCTACCCCGCGTCGGCGTCGCTGTCCTCTGAGCGGGGGTCCATGATCATTCGAAAATCTGCCGGTTGCTCGGCGGGCGCTTCGGACGGCGGTGTCCGGGAAGGGGCGGGGGTAGCGGGCGTCGACCACAGCCTCTGCGACGGCGGTGCTGGGGTGAAGCGCGGCTTCGGAGCCGCCAGCGGTGCTGCTGGCTCGGCAGTCCACCCTCCCCGTTTGCCGTCCTCACCGTGTCCATCCAGGAGGCACTTGTACGCGGCGAAGAAGTCCTCGCGCTGGCGCACCCACGCCTCGTAGTCGCCGGGACTCAGGTGCGCAGATGGGCTCTGCAGGGGAGCGGGGGTAAAGCCCACGCTTATCGAGCCGATGGTGGCCACCACGCGCCGTGCCCCGTCCAGTGCAGAGGCGGCGCCGCCACCCAACTCATCGGCCCCAGACCCCCCTGTCGCCAGTGCGCCACAGAAGAGAGAGGTTCCCTCTTCGGAGCCGGCTTGCTGGTCCTGCCATTCCTGCACGCCAGACGCGTAGCGCCACACCGGATCATCCATTGGGGCAGGGGCATCGGCCAGGTACTCCAGCTCTTGCTTCATGTAGTCATGGCCGGCCTCAGCGCGCAGCGCGACGGGGAGCGAGGCGCGACGCAGCGATTCGCTGCCTATGTGTCGATACTGCATCCGCCACGCCTCCAGCAGCTCCAGCTCCTCTTTGTTGGGCTTGCCAAGGGTCGCCTCCAGCGCCGTCAGATACCTGCCTGCGCGGCCGTCGCGCGTGTGTGCCCGATCGCGCTCACGCCGCTGCTCCTTCGCCACCTCGTTCAGCCCGTCCACGTCGCGTTGGATGCGGCGGATGAGCATCTCGGTGGCCTCGGCGTCCGGCATGATGAACTCCTTCTTCCGTGGGCCCATCTTCCCTGCATTGCCGAACGGCGAGGAGCTGCCGCAGCGGAAGGGGTAGCGCTGGTGACTGCCATCTCCGCCGCAGAAAGAGCCGCTCACGCCACCTTGACGTGAGGCGCTGCGGCGCAGAACCGCAGCGGCTGCCATCGATGTTGGCGGGCGCGAAAAACGTGCCCCATTCCCGCCAGCGCGGCCTATACTGCCGTTGCCCACGTACGGCTCACCGCCGCCAACGGCGCTGGCGTGGATAGTGGGCGGGTACTCTACCAAGTACTCCGGCACTGGCTGCAGCGGCCCGTAGCCCTCCACGAAGAGGGCAGGAGCTCTGCATCGCTGGCTGCCTCGGTAGAAGTGCTCCACAAGACCCGCACCGGGCGCAGCCGCCTTCGCAGTGGCACTCGGGGTCGCCACATTCGCATCGGCCACTTTCTGCAGCAGCAGCGGCGCCGGCGCTTCCGATGTGAGCGGTGGCGCACTCCCGGCGGTGAGGCAATTGGCGCTGTGCCAGCGATCCCGCGCCGTGGCCCGCACCAGCTGCGGGTAGGACGGCACCCTGTTGTCCGTGAGAAGAACGCCGCCGTCCTCGGTGCCAGCCTCGCTTCTTTGCGGCGCCTCAGCGTCCGTCGTACTTCCACTCAACTTCAGCGACAGCGCCAGCAGAGACGACGACAGCCCGCCCGTGGCATTAGCACTCGGCATGCTAGCCATGGCCACCGTCTCTAGTCTCTCAAGAAGGCTGGGTCTCTGCAGCTGCTGCGCGCGCCGCTGTGACTCCACCGATGTGGCCACCGGCGACGTCATATAGCCGGAGCCGGTGACGCTGCGCCCGTCCCTGACTTGCTGCGCTGGTGGCGCCATGTCGAGCTGCGGGTTAGCCCACGCGAAGCTCCAAGGGATGTCGTAGTGTTTGCATAGCAGTTCGATCGCCTGCGCTGGGTCCCGCTGCACCAACCGCTGGAACGCCTCCTCTTTTTTCTGGCCGCTGCTTTTGCTCGGAGAGCCGCACAAGGACGACTGCGTCGCCATCGAGTCGGCGCGGACGACAATTCCGGGACTCGACCGGAGCGCCTGCTGCTGCCTAGGGCGATCCGGCGACGGGGTGAAGGCGGCTGCAGGAGAGTTCGTCAGCCCTTCAGCGTCGCTGTCCAGCGACTGCATCTGCGACTCATTCAACAGCACCAGTGTGTCAGGCGGTGGAGCCACAGTGCTGCCGGCAGTGGGGCTGTAATCGCCCGAAACTGCTGATGGGTGAAAGAATTCCGCTGACGCAGCCGCTGCCTCGCTGTCCATGCGGGACGCCACAGCAGTTCGCATCATGGTGAACAGTTTCCGTGTCTTGCTACGCAGCTTCGCCTCCGCCTGGACCTCCGCGGCCTTCTGCTGCGTCTCAGCAGAGTTGCCGTCTTTGAGATCTGCAGCCGCGAAAAGAAAGTTGTGCTTCGTGTAGCGGTCGTTGGGGGTGACGGACATGAGGTGCCGGCGTCCCCGCTGCGCCGGCGGCCCGAGCGCGACGTCCGGGTCCACCATCGAGACTGAGTGCTGGATGTGGGCGATGTCAGGCAGCTGCATGACGTAGCCGACGGCGATGGCCTCGCTAAGAGCCAACTCGTACCTCGGCCTCTCCCCCTGAAGGAAGATGTGCACAGGGGCGGGACTGGTGTCAGAGAGAGCGCTTGCAGCGGTGCGTGGGACGGGCATAGCTGTCACCGTTGCTGCTTCTGTCTCAAAGCGGGACGGCTTGCCCTCGGGCGGTGACGTGCTCGCCGTCGCCTTAGACCGCAGCGCGGCCCGATTCCAGACGGCGGCGTCGCGCTGATTGATCTCCTGCGCGAGAGCCGCCTCGTGGCACTGCTCAGCCGTCCAGGTGCGGTCGCGCTCCTCAAGCAGGCGCACCATGCGATGCAGGCGAGGCGGCAGCGGTAGGTGGCTGTGGCGGCCGTGAGCAAGTGTCGCGGCCTTCGATGGCACTTCCTTACCGAGGAAAGTCTGCTTCACTAGGAAGGCGCCGGCATTTGCTAACCGCTGTCTGGGGACACCGCAGCTATCGACCCGCGGCGGGCGCGTGGGTTGGCGCCGTCCATTATTGGCTCGAGCGGTGTTGCGTCCGGACCCTGCAGCGGCAGGAGTGTCATTTAGGGTGGGCAGAGGGACGGTGGTAGTCGCAGAGCCCGAGGCGACAGCAGAGATGTCGCTTACGGTCTTCTGATGCTTGCCGCCGGGTACACCAGCGCCTCGACGCTGTTGGAGCTGGCTCAGCGCAACAGACACCTGCTGACCCTTTCTCCCGCTAAGGCGGCTGATGGCCACGTCACGAGCAACAGCGTCGAGAGCCGTCTGCGGAAGTGTCGCGTCTGACCTGTCGGCCCCACGATCCGTAGTTGAGTAGCTGATGTCCTCCCACCGTACATAGCCGCGATAGAGGAAGCACAGCGCCTTCAGCTGCACCTCGCTCACCGCACGGCCGTACATGAGGTAGCTGGTACTGCCTCCGGGAGGTGCCCCCACCGTCGGCATGCGCTGCCGGCCAACAGTGTCCACCTCGATCTCTGGTTGTGGGGTACCGAAGATTTGCTTCATCAGCTGCGGCGTTTGGCTCGTGACCAGACCCGAGTACCGGTATAGTAGGTCCATCCGCCGGAGTGCGTCGATGAGACAATTCACCTTGATTCGCCAACCCTCCACCATCGTGCGCGCAGCAAGCCCCAGTGGCCATCGATGCGGGATCAGACATCCCTCGCCCAGCACGTCCCCTGGGCCGTATGTGGCGACACCTTCACAAATTGTCGACACGGTGCCGCGCCTGATGAAGGTCATCTCGGTGCACCTCGTCGATGTGCTCGCCACAAGCGAGCCCGGTGTGTAGATGACCGGCTCGAGCCGCTCTTGGATGAGGCGAATGGCAATATCAGGGAGCGGCTTCAGCAGCTCGGAGCCGGCCCGCAGCTGCTGTGCCAGCGCGCGCGTGAAGCGCTGCTCGCTCATCCACTCCACGCGGAGAACCGCCGCCTTCCGTAGCAGTCCATCACGCAGGGCGGCATCACGCTGCATCAACGCGACGAAACTTTGGCGCGGTAGGCACCACACATCACACACCGTGTCTGCCCGCAGTATGCAATGGCGCGGCTCGTTGAAAAGCACCGACAGCTCCCCAAAGGAGGCGCCCGATTCCACCACCTCCGCTGGCTGGGCTGTGGGTGTCTCTCTTAGGCGCCAGCAGCCGCACCCGTCGCATGGGAAGCGCGAAGCCACCAAACCATCCGGTGACTCCCCTGTCATCAGCAGTGCCGGAGTGATGCCGCTCTTCGGGAGCACGAAAACGTTCAGACGGCCGCGCCGCAGGAAGCACAGCTGCCGAGCGGACCCAGGCATGTGCGGGCAGGCCATCACCTCGCCAGGCATGTATGTGCGTGGCACCATGTGCGACATCAATGCGCGGATCGTATGCGCCGCAGTGTCCTGCAGCAGCCAGCTCTGCCTCACTAGCAGCTCTGTGGCGGCATAGTCGCTGTAGAGGGCGCGGTGCCGAGCGGCCACGATGAAATCGGCGACGGTGCGGGCGGCCCCACGCGGCACAACTTCGCCCGGTGCGGCGGCGCACCACGGCACGTACAGGTTCGGAGAACGCTGCAGCCGCTCCGCCCGCTGCTGGGCAGCGATTTCGATCACAGCGGCATGCACGTCGCTTGTGCGGATTCGGAAGGCGTCGACGAACTCCACGTACGTTGCTCCCCCGTCGCCTTTTGCACCCTTCGACGTAGCCGACGCGCTCCCTGACGCTGGCGCAACGACAGAGGTGGTCGAGACGGTGTAGCACACGTACTTGAATGGCGCCAGTCCAAGAGCCTCGCCGGCTCCCAGCACTGCCGGGCCACACACTTGCTCTGTGCGGATGGGCCGCAGCGTTGGCTGTCCGGCGGTGCGGCTGGCTCGTCTCAGCGAGCGCTGGATCGCAGTTGTCACGTTAGACATGGACGCACCATCCATATTCGTTCCGCCGCCGCCGGCGACGGCGGAGTTGTTGTATCCGATCGAATCGGTGGCTGCGTAGTCGTCTATGGCCAACGTCACTTCTGGCGCAAGGCCACCGCCGCACAGGTGTACCACATCCTTGGCCGAGGTGAAGTACATCCGTCGCTCCCCGCGCACTCCAAAGCCGCCACCACGGCGTTGATGCTGAGGCGCCGGACACTGCGCTTGCGTCTGTGGCTGGAAAAAGGTCGCGGACACAGTTCCTGCCACGATAATGTACACAAATGACGCCTCGGGCGGCTCACGGGGGTAGACCAGCACCCCTCCAGCCTCGATGCTGACGGGGGCAACTTTGTCCTTCAAGCAGGCAATGACGTCCTTCGGCTCTAAAGACAGATTAGCCGCGCCTCCGTCCAGCATCAGATCTCCCCCAGCCGTGTTGAGTGCCCGGGTCAGCGACGTCAGTGCGTTCGTCACCATCTTCGCATACGCTGCCGCACCTTCGACGGTGTCCCGCGACGGGAACCGTTGAAGGACGTTACGCTGGCGCAAAAGGAGCTGCTTCTTGAGTCGCACAATAGGGACGAAGTACTCCCGCAGCGCCACTCCTGGCAGGGCATCAAGGGCCGTGCTAATGTACGTAAGGCGGTCAATAGAAATCCCATTGACCTCGATGGCGTTGTCGCGGCTGCTGGAATGCGCGTTTCCGCCACCGAATGCGCTGGAGCGGCGGTGGATCGTGTGCCACACGCTCTGGCGGCGACGAGCGGCATCGCCGGCGCGCTGGGGCGCGTGCCGGATAATGCCTGGTGCGCTAGGTCTGACGGCCGTGAGCATCGGTGGAAGAGGGCACAAGTGGAGAGATAAAAACAAAAGCAGGTGAAAAAAGAAAGCGTCGTCTAAGCAGCGGGAGGCAGACCTTCTGCCCCGAGGCCTCTGTCGGTGCCCGTATATGGGAGGGAATACAGTCGTCCGCGCTGCCGCGGTGCCGCGTGCAGTGAATAGCAAAAGACCTCGAACCAAACAAGAGTAGGGAGACGTGACTTGTAGACGGTCTAGCTACAGCACGCGAAAAGAAAGGTGGCAGCAAAACACACAGAGGGGGTGTGGGGCGGCGTATGCTGGCGAGGGAGAAGACGACCCGACTAGCCAGCTTATTGGTGTTCACTCTCTCAATTCGGTTCAAGTGTGAAGACTTCGCGCCGGTGCTTTCGAGCGAGGGCGCTTAGTGAGAAGGTAGCGAGGTGTGTTGGGGCAACGGTTAGGGATGCACTGCAAAGATCAACACACACACACACAAACGTATACGCTTTTAGGCGTTGGCACGTCGTCGTCTTCCCGGCTTGAAGTTGTGAGGGGCAGGATGCGGACAAAAGGAGGAGAGGGATCCGAGCAGAGAGCGTGAAAAAGCGAATGCGCCCTCTCCCGTGTGTCACTCATGCACACCATCGATGCCTTCTCGGCAGACTCGGCAAGCGGCATTGAACCAGCAACTCTTTTGCAGAGGCGGCTCCCAGAGAGATCCATGGAGTCTGGGAGCGTGCGTGTGCGTGCGAGCGTTTTCCACGCCGTCACTCTTTCCTGAAGACTTTCAATGCGCAGGGCGATGTAGCGCATAAGACAGCCCGCACCCGCGCTGGCGGTTGACTGCAGAAGGGTGGTGAGCGCTGGTCGGTAGAGAGCATGGCGTGGCAGGCGCAATGTGTGTGGGGGAAGAGCAAGCCACATCTCAGACTTATCTGTGGTGCACCAGCGTGTACCATTCATTCCTTTGTTTGCGTTTTCTCATGCGCGGTGTCGCCTGCTATTGGTCAGGTACGTGACGACTCTCACGAGACCGTGGTGGGGGCCGTAATGAGCGAAGCATCACACATCTCTTCAGCCCTCCCTGCACTACCTGGCGCACTGAAACTTGGAGATGCGCCCGCACCCACGGAGAAAGTTAGCCGATTCACTTCACCTGAGCAGGGAAGGAAAAAAGAAAGAAAGAGGAAGAGAGACATGCTGCAACAGTTGTACACGCTTTACATCGCAGTTCTGTTGTTGCTCCCTTCCGTTGGGAAAAGGGGAGGGGGTACCAGGGATATCGGGCAGAAAATGACAACAACAGCCACCACACCTCCACAACAGACACACACACACACACACAGAGACACACCCATTCCAAGAACCAGCAAGGAGCGGACACTCACAGAGAGATGAGGCAAAGGACAAAAGAAGGGAAAGGAGACGGCCGCCCTTGAGCACGCGACAAGACGACGGCAAGCACAGCGGAGAAGGGGGGCAGGAAAGCGCACACAGGAGGGGGTGAATAAGAAGGCATTGTATCAAGTCAAAGACAAGGTTCAATATATATATATATATATGTACATACATATACAACAGCGCAGAGCTTCTTCGGCAACCGCAGGTCTCGCCTTCCCCTCCCCTCCCCAAGCTCTCGACGTCGGCGCGCTTCGTCCACCACACTTTCGTGCACCTGCAGGTGCAAGCGGGAATTTCTAAAACCCGAGATACTAAAAAAAGGCGTTGCGTGCCGTGTGGGGTTCGTGCTCGCGCGCACCTCCGCCAAATATTTGTGTAAGCATATGTGCCTCACAATAGTCATCAAAGGGGGTAGTGGCAGTAGTAGGGCAGCTTAGCCCGCCCCCTTCGTCGTTGAGAGGCGGTTCGCCATCGCCTGCTCGTCGTCGCGGGAGATCTTCGTCGTCTTTGGGTCGTACGGATAGACGTACTTCTTGAAAAGCTCCTCGTCGCGCTTCTCCCAGTCCACGTGCGAAAGGCGCTCCACGCACCCCTTCAGCTCCTTCTTGCCAATCCTCTTTGCCTCTGCGGTGGGCATGTAGCGCGCGTAAAGCTCCTCGCGCCGCGCCTGGCTCCTCTTGCGCTCCTCCTCGTAGATGCGGCGCACCTGGTCATCGATCTCGCTGGAGTCCATCTTCTTATCATTCTTGTGCATCTCCTCCGCCAACTTGCGATCTCGCTCAGCTCTGGAGTTGGCAAAGCGCGCCACCTGTTGATCGTACATGCGGCTTACCAGGCGGCCCTCCTCATCCTTCGAAATGTGCTTCTGCATCTGTGCGCGTGTCCGCTCCAGGGTGGCGCGGCGCTCCTCCTCGCGCTGCTCCGTCAGCTTCATCTGCCGGTAGTACAGGCGCTGCACGAGGTTCTCCTCCTCTTCCGGGGAAAGGAGGCGCTCGGCGATCAGCTTGTGGTACTCCGTAGCCGTCATCCTAACGCAGTGTGTGCGCGCGTTCCACGGTAAGTCTGCAGAAGCTCCCAAGCTAATGTGGGACAGAGCCCAATTATATATATATATATATATGTGTGTGTGTGTGTACTTCCTGAAGTGCTTGTGACCGTCACGGAGACGATTGCAAGAAGAAGCCGTCCGCACCCTATACGCAGGAGAAGTGGCTGAGAAGCTGCTGGACGACGGCGCACCGAGAAGAGCAAAGGTTTTGTAGAGAGAGTGGCGAGTGAATCGAGAGGCAAATTGATTGTGTGTGTGGGTGTGTTGCATCACAGGTAAAGCCAGAGAAAGCACTCCCGTAGAGCGAGAGAAACCTGCAGAGGGGAAATGTGAAGGATGAGAAAAATGCAATGGGAGAGAAGGATGAAGCGTTGCCTGTCCGCTGCGCAGAGAGGAGGCAACGTGGGTACAGAAAAGTACGAGGGCGTGCAAGGTCGCCTGCATGCTCTCACGAAGAGGGCCTTGAGCGCAGAGATGGTGGAGGGGTGAAGCGCAAGTGCGCATCGCGTAGATACGCCGAACATGCGCGAAAGCAAAAGAAAATAAGTAGATTTGAGCATCTCCGAGACATGCCACCAAAGAAGTTCAGCCTGACGATAGCACATGGTCTCGTGCGCCCTCCCCTCCCCTCCCTCCCTCCTTGCTTTGCAGACCGTACCGAGACCTCGTGTTGTCAGCGTCACCATCAGCGGGCATCTCTCTCGGACGTGACAACTCACCGGTCGAGTGCTGTGTGTACGTGCGTCCATGTGTGCCGATCCACGTGAATGAGGGCAGCGTGGTTTTACTGAGGCCCCACCGATTGCTGCGAACGAGAAGACACGAGGCAAGCAAGCAAGCGAAGAAAACAGTGACGCCCGCCAGGACCATCAAGGCCGTCGGAGAGGTGGCCGCGCAGGAGTGTTGGAGTGGAACTCCTCTCCTGGCGGCATGGCCCCTCTCTCGCTCTCCTTCCCGGTCACTGTCCGCGATTCACCTTGAGGTCCTCCGTAAAGACCGCGTGCGCCTCCGTGTAGGCGTTGGTGGGGACGTGGAAGTATGAGTCAGCCGACTGAGCCACATTAATGGTGCGAGGTTCCCCTCGCCGCACAAACACACCCATGTGCCCGGAAACCAGTGCGGCTGCCACGCTGTCACTCTCGGCAGCGCCATCGCCAAGACTCTTGCCGCCCAAGCTCCGCTCATGCTGTGCGGCGATCGCCCGCTGCATCAACCTCTTCTCCTGCTCGCTGGCGCCGTCGTAAAAGTGGTGCGCCATCTCGCGCACATGTGGAGCGGCGGCAATCTCGGGCAGCACATCCAGATTCGCGTGGCCCATCAGCGCCGACTGATGCTTTGCCTGCTGGATCTTGGTGAAGGTCTCCTCGAGCGACGTGCTCTGAATGAGAAGAACAAGCTCGTAGGTGACACCGTTGCGGTACTCCGCCTCGCGAAGCAGCCGCGTCCGTTCCCGGTAGGCCTGCAGCTCGTTCGGCGACGAGGCAGCCGATTTGCAACTTCGGCGGCCGTTGTTAACGGGGCGCTGAGAGGCCTGCCATGCCGCGTCCACTTCGTCCGCGTTCATGGGTAATGGCACACACGCGCTGGAGGCGGAGATGACTTCTGGGCAGCAGGCGGCGAAGAAAGCGCTGAACTCGCGCTGCAGCTCCTTCTCGACCTTAAGGTAAGCCTGATGGAGAAGCTGCTCTTTGTGCAGCACGCGGTCCGTCGCCGCCCGCGACAGCACAAACTCCAAGGGAGAAGCTGGATTCAGCACGATGTCCACTTTCTCCGGCACGATGGAGGCGTTGTGCAGCAGTGTGGAGACATCTGCAAAGTAGCCAATCAGGAACGGGTGCAGGAAAGGCCCGAACATGGGGAGAGGAGTTGCTTGCTTTAGTTGGAAAGGTGAGGTCTGGGAGACGGATTCCCAGTAGGCCGCCTTCGCCTCGTCCGCCGCCGCCTTCGCGGACGCCGCGCCCGCTACGCTCTCCTCACGCGACGCGGCTGCCGTCGCTGCTCCAGCTGTCCTCTGACGCCGCCCGGTATGCCGTTCGCGGAGGACGCGATGGTGATTGGATGACGCTACCCTGCGTCTAATGCCCCGCACCTTACTTGCGGAACCATGTGAGCGCTTACGTGCACGAGTGCGTACCGCCTTCTTCGCTGGTGCAACTCGACGCCTCTCACTAGGCGCACTCGATGTGTCAAGCTCCTTCTCCACAAGGCCGTCCATCAACATCGTGTCGAACAGCGCATCTGCGTTGATGGGTGTGCCATCAAGCGGTGTGGGAGGCGCTGCTTGTGCTGCGTCGCTGCCAGGAGCAAAATTAGGGACGGTGAGCTCTGCCGCCTTCAGTGCCACACATGCGCTGCCAGGCATGTGTGCTTCTGTGCCGTCTTCCGGCACAGCCTTGGCTTCCCTTTCTTGAGCTGGCTGACCCCCCTGGGATGCCAAACCGTCGGGGGCATCGTCCCTTTCCTGCATGGTCACCTCGGTAGGGGGCCGCGCCTCCTGCTGCGCGTGCCGCTGCTGCCACCACTCACTCTGGAGCAGCGTGTCGGGCAGCAGACCCATGATAGGCGCTTGACCACCAGCAGAGGCTGTGGTGCTTGAGCCGGATGCCCACAGAACCCCACTTGGGTCGCGTACCGCAAACCCGAATCGCTGGCAGAACAGCCGCAAGTATTCGAGCGATGTGAAGACGGGCAGCGCTATGTAGTTGTCCAGAGCAAATACCTGCGGCTTCACGTCGTACGGGTCCCACCGCCTGCAGACCGGGGACGCAAAGGAAAGCAAGGTGCTGTTCACCAGATGCCGCACCAACTCCAGATCTGTCCGGGCATCTCGATTCTCGCTGATGCACAGCGCAATAGCAGCCTCGAGAGCGTCGTTGCGGGGCAGTAGCTCAAGAGCACGCAGCTGCGCAGCTGCCACTCCCGGTGCTGACGCACCGCCGCTGCTGCTACTCGTAGCGCTGGCGCTGCGCTGCTCCTCTCGCAGAAGATGCTGGAGACGCCGGCGCTCCTGCAACTGCTCCATAGCTGCGCGGTTTGTCTGACGAAGACGCCGCAGTCGACGGCGCAGCGAACAAAATCCGGCGCCACGCGTCCCCCTGGGCCTAAAGCACATCAGTGTCGTCGACAGCAGCATGTTGGCAATAGCCGTTCGTGCACGAGGTGGAGTTCGTTCAGTCCTCCAGCACAGTGGAAGTGGATCGCTTGTTGTTTTGCTTAGAAAAAGGAGCCGCACGACTCTTTCCTCTCTCTCTGTGCCGCACACAGACGCTTGCGCTTCCAGCACTGAGACCTATTCAGGTTCGCACCCGCGCAAAAGGATGTGGTGTGGAACGACGGAAGAGAGACGGAGCGCGTGTAGCCGAGTGTGTTGTGGTGCTCCTCGCCAAAGTGCCTGTGCGGCATCTGCACCCCACACACTCCCTCGTCTCCAATAAAACAGTCGCCCAAATAGAAAGGACGATGGAGGCAGGAGAAGAGAGAAATTCGCGAGACGCACAAACACATCCACACACATTGCCATGAACGATGCGTTGAGTCTCGTCTTGGCGAAAAACACCAACACACAATGAGGGGAGCCAGCAGCTGCGCTCTGATAGCTCGCGCCCGCTGCTTTGAGTCTTGCGGGTTCTCCGGAAGGCGGGAACGACGTGAAAACTGAGCGACGTCGCAGGGGAGACACACGCGCATTCAGAGAGAGAGAAAAAAAAAAGCGAGGCTGCATGCGAGACACTATCGCCCCTTCGAGGAAAACTGTCGATCTGTGAAGAAAGGGCTGTAGTGGCTGCCCCCCTCCGCCTCCTCCTATCCTGACGAGCACCTCAAGTCTCCAACAGCACCTTGAGCATCACCCGAGGGTTTGACACTCTCTGGGGGGTGGGAGAGGTGGGAGACGATTCTACATGTCGTACTTTGCCCCGACGCTCTAATTCGTGTTTGCTTGTTGTTGTTTGTTTTGGGCTGCGTGTGTATCTCCTTCTATTCCTCTGGGCTCTGCCTCGCAGGAAGCACCGTGGGCATCGCGAAAGAAAAACGAAGGACAGAAAAAAGGGGGAGGACAAGTAGTGGTCGCTGCGGTGGTACTGGAGGTGAAGCTTACGAGCACGGATACCGAAACTAAGCGACAGCGCGCGGCAGCCAACGCATGCACTTCCACAAAGATGCAATCGGGCAAGGGAGCAAAAAAAAAGACAAGACTGCGCCTCCGTCGTTGCATACAACAGTCACCTATCGAGCGGGAAAAAGAGGAGGTAGAAGAAGTATAAACGAAGCCAAATGAAGATCATCGAAGACATGAAGCGGAGAGAGAGGGATAGAGAGGTGTGAGGTGAAACGCACCGCTTCTTAGGGCTTATCTGTGTGCGCGTGCCTGTGTGCAAAGACGCAGCGGTGGGAGGGGAGGGAAGGGAAGGGAAGGGGGGCTGGAGAAGGATGGACGAGGGGATGCAGGTGTTGGGTCGATCAGTCACCCGTTTGAAAAAGAAGGCAAGGTGAAGGAGGATGATGGCGGAGAGAGAAACCGGTAGGAGCCAACGGCGCGCGTGAGAGGGCCCCTCCATATCTGTGTGTAGATCAGATCCACACTCCCTGTAAGAACCGTGGATGAGTTGCGTACTATCGGCAGTGTTCTTGCGCAGCTGCGCTGCCACGTGGACAAGAGGCTCCAGAGGAGCCGCGGCGCGCAAGGGAGGGAAAGGAAGATCCCTTGAAGATGAGCCAGGGTGCTTGCTTGCAACGCGAAGCGCATCGTTCTCACTCCCTGTCCCCCGCCCCCATCATTCGCTCGAGGGTGCCCTTAACATCCCCGTTTTTGCTCTCGGCTCGTGCCTGCCGCCACCGCAGCGCTTTCATTTGCTGTGTTTGTGCAGCAACCGGTCTAAGCTTTCGGCGTGGGCAGCGGGTTCGCGGATGTCGCCGAGAGATGGCTGTTGAACGTCAGCACGATCTTACCCCACGCCTTGCTGTCGTCGAGCCGCGCGTGCGCCTGAGCAACCTCCTCTAGCGGGTATGTCTTGTTCGCCACTGGCACAATCACCCGCTCATTCATGTAGGGTATTACCGCCTCCTCGAAGGTGTCTACTAGGTTCTGCTTGTAGTCGTCTGACTGGCAGCGAAGCTTGGAGAACATGACGTGTGCGCGCTGTCGCAGCAGAGGAAGGCAGTTCAGGTGCACCGTTGCACCGCCCATGAAGGCGAGCACCACGATGCGGCCGTCCTTCGCCAGCACCGCGGCATCCTCGGAGATGTACGACCCACCAAAGACAGAGTCCAGGACAAGATTGATGGCACCCTCGCCAAGGAGGCTCTTTACCTTCGGAGAGAAGCACATGCCGGTCTCATCCGGTGTGCGGGTGAGGTTGATGCTCGCAAAGTTCTTGCACACCTCCACCTTGGACTCTGAGGAAGTGGTGAGAGCGGTGGCCTGGAAGTACTTCTCGACGAGCTGTGCTGCCGCAGTGCCGACGCCGCTGGCTCCGGCATGGATGAGGACTTTTTGGCCCCTGCGACAGTCGCCGTGGTACTTTAGTGCCTGCCACGCAGTGAGAAACGCCTCCGGAATTGCAGCCGCCTCGATAAAGGAGTAGCCTTGCGGGATATGCATGACGCTGCCCTCGTGTGCAACGGCGTACTCGGCGTACCCGCCACCCGGCAGCAACGCCATCACTTTGTCGCCCTCCTTGAAGTCCTTTACATCGTCCCCTACCTGCTCGACAATGCCCGACACCTCCAGCCCCAGAACCTCGCTGCTGCCTTTTGGTGGGGGGTAGTGGCCCTTGCGCTGAGCCGCGTCGGCGCGGTTGACGCCAGCCGCACTCACTTTTATGAGGATGTCCCTCCCGCGGGTGATGACAGCCTTGGGTATGCGAGAGATTTGGAGCACGTCCGTATCGCCGAACCCCTTCAGGGTGACCGCACGCATCAACTGCATGGTTGCCAAAGGAGACCAAATTAAGAAACAACGAAGAAAAAACGAAGAGACAGAGGGAGCAGGTGAGGTATGATAGCCCCCCACCACAAAAAAAAACGTGCCTTGCTGGCAGTGTGCGTGCCTTTGTGGTGGGCAAGCAGATATGATCGCCGAGGAAACAGCTCGAGCCGGGATGAGAGAAAAAACGAGAGGCCCGCAAACACAGCTGCGCCGAAAAGAGCGTAGCACGATGCACCGCTGCTATTAGTGTACCCTGCCCTCGCTGGCGTGAGATCAGAGGGAAAAAATGGAGGATTCAAGGGGAAAACGAAGTTTACTCATCGAGTTGCGGGGTTCCATCCCCCATTTTTCGAGTGTGCTGTGGACGATGTCACCGAACGTGTTGAATGTGGCCAAGAAGGGCGGAGCTGACCTCTGCATTCCGTTTTCACAGGGCCGCTGTTTATCGCGTTTTGATGACCTCTACGGACAGTGCAGGGTCTGCCCCCTCCCTCCCGCCCTTATCCATCACGTCGTGCTCTTTGCCATGTTGCTAGGTAGACCCCGCCACGCGTGGTACGCAGAGTCACGGTTCCGGCGGCCTGCAGGATTAGCGGCGGATTTGCTGTTTTTCAGAAGTGGCCGCGTATGGGAAAAAAAGTTATCCGTGCATGCATTGCAGCATGAATCGCATGGCCGCGTGCGCAGCCTTTACGGAGGGCAGAGAGGGCCGGCGTGCTGTCTTTGGGAAGGTGTGGTGCTGCTGCTGTTCTTCGCTTTCTTTGGAAATGTTGTTTATGCCTACAAGGCACAGCAAACCGCGCAGAGCCCAGCCGAGTTGATGCTATTTGCGCCTGGCGCCCCTCCCCTTCCCCTCAGAGGCTACCGGTGACGACCATCTGCCTCGTATGCGGATGCATGCGTACCGCGCACCCTCCCCCTCACCGTCCTCCTGGGGTTGCAGCCTATGTGAAGGCCGTGCTCTGCGGCAGACGCCGAAAGGCGT
>NC_018256.1:403061-403163 GCF_000227135.1 Leishmania donovani | reverse complement strand
CGGGGCCCCTGCAGAGCTGTCTCCACCGCCTGTCGACCACCCGTCCGTTGGATGCTGTCGATGCAGACCTTCACGTGAATGTCGGAGGCGGGTCGCGTGGCA
>NC_018256.1:353477-402244 GCF_000227135.1 Leishmania donovani | reverse complement strand
TCCTTCGGCTGCTTCCCTCTGCTCACGGTCACCCTGCGGGGATGCGGGCGCCATCGGTGCGCCCTGTGCCGTGTAGGCGTCGCATTGTGGGCGCGGCAGCTCCGTAAGGCGGTGGCCACCGTGTTTGAGACGGGAAGGCAATCACTGGGGCTGCTGTGGGGGTACACGCGAGTCGGCCATCTCAAACTCACACCTCTTCCAAGACGTAGGGGAATTCCTGAACGGATGCGAGTTTCCTGTGCTCGCCCTCTTCGTGCAGCGTCACGCACGCCCCGGCGAGATCTACGTCATTTCGCGAGAGATGTGTATGATGGTTGCGTTGCAGGTGCGACAACGCGACCCATCGGAGTCTTCCCGATGGGGGTACCCCCCCCACGACACCTCTGTGATGCCGTCCTGATCGGAGGGCCACGTAGGCCTCGCCAAAGTTTGCGAAGTGCAGAGCAGAGGCGTTTTTTATTCAGGGCGAGCTCATGCGCAGGTGGAGAACGCGTGCATGTTCGCACTACAACGTCACCTGGGCCAGGTCCGGCACGCGTGTAAGGAGAACGTCAGCGTGGCTCACGCCATGTGGTGCGCATTGGGTACTGTTGGATATGTCCTTATATGGGTATTATTACCTTTTCAGTGTAGCAGAGTGGGCGGAGCTCATCCCACTGACTACCTGCGGGAGAAAAGAAGAGGGAGAAGAGAGGCGAGATTCGTCAGCATGCACAGTTCTTAGGCGCACCTATACCCGCAGTGCAAGGGGTGGCAGCTGCTGCCGCGCTGCGTGTGTGGATATGTGAACAACTAAGCTGTCGCTTTACGTGTTGGGGGGGGGGAATATAGGTTTTGTGTGTATGCATGTCTGTGTATGCCCGCATACAATCGCATGAAGCAGTTGGCATCACACGAAAGCTGCCATAAAGTCATCGCAGGTGGACTGTCAAAAAAAAAAAGGAGAGCAGCAGCAGAAGCGCAAGGAGCTGATGTCGAGGTTTTCCTTCATAGGCAAGCGACAGAACAACGGAGAGTTTGAGGCACTGGCGGAGAATGAGAGGTGGCCGGAAAGAAAGAGTGCGCGAGAGACCTGGATAACTCGGAGGAGCACCACGGCAGTGCACTCAGCCCTTTCCACTTCCCCCTCCCCCTTCTTTCAGCGCCAACTTCGTTGTGCCCGTGCCACACGCGCACACGCAAGCAGACAGAGGGGATAAAGACGCATGACGGCACGGCGTCCGGCGGAGACCGGGCAAGCCAACGCTCGCTTCTCCTTTCGTATTCTTTGCCTTCGGCACGACCCTCACCGCACCCAAAACGAATGACTAAAGTGTCCGTGCGTGTGCGTGTGTGCGCCGCTCTTTGCAGTGGCCCTTGTAAGGCGGGAAGAGGGGAGGCGAAGAGCGACGACGAATTATTTACTCTACAGAGAAATCCTGCTGCTGGTGGGTTTCCTAGTGCTTTGGCCTCGACGTGGTCGCCCTCAGTCGGTAGCCCTCCGCCTCTTCCCGCATATGTGTGGGATAAGGAGTGCCAGGAAACGGCGACGAGACGTTTTGTGCACCGGCACCTGCGGGCGCGGACGGCAAGCATGCCATCGACCCGCGACCTTCACTACAGAACTCTAGTCTCTCCTCCACGCCCTTGTCTTTGTACGGTGACGGCGGAGTCGTATGCCGCGGCGGCGACGGTGACGCTGAGAGTGCGCGTGTGGGAGGCGCGTACACTGGGATGATGTTCTCCTCGACGTTCGCCAGTGGGTACTCCTCGCTCTCGGGGATTGTTTGAATATACGTCCAGTTGTAGTGCGAGTTGCCGCAGGGTTGCTTGCACTCGATTACGCTGATGCCGCGTCGCGGATCATTGTATGACTTGCGCGCCACGCCGCAGCGCTGGCATCGCACAATGTAGGCTACGCCTGCCATGCTGAGCGCCGCTCACTCGCGAGCCTGCGAGTGAGGAGAAACCACAAGAACAAAAAAGTAAAGCAGCGGGTGTGCGTATGGGAAGGAGAAGTCTGCATGCAAGATAGGGGGAGGGAGACACACGCAAGAAGGGCTCCTGTACGTGCACGTACGAACCTCTCCGACAACATAAGCAGTGCACGTCGAGCAGAAGAATGAGGAAAGAGGAAGGAAATGAGACAGAGAGAGGGATGGCTTCTTGTGCGGGATTATTGCGACATCGACACGCCTGCACCGCGCGCGCACGAGTGGGAAGAAACACTAAAAGTGGAGTGCACCGGCATGCCGACAGCGCCACGACAGAGGCGCGACGGCATGAGCCAAGGGGAAAGGCCTCATACTTTGTGGTCGCGACAAAACCTCCTCTTGAAGCATTCGAGGTGCTAACATGAAATTGCAGGTGTACAGTTGCGCGAAAACTCTATGTGTGTGTGTGTGTAAGGCTGCATCCACCGCCGGAGAAGGGAGAGCGTCGGCGTTGGGGTGAAACGGATGCATTTGCAACAGCTTTTACTGACTAGTCTTCTTTTTTTTCCTTCGCTTTTCTTGTTGCCGTGTGTGCAACTCGTGGGCTCACTGTGTGCTTCCCTTGCTTGCGGGAACGAAGCAAGTGAAGAGGGGGGAAGAGGCGCTGAGGAGGAGGAGACAGCGGAGGAGAGCGACGCACACGGGGCCGAAAAGAGGGGCGGAAGCCGTTTGCATGCTCGCACACAGGCCCCACACATACACGCACGGTAGGCTACACAAGAACAACAGAAGAGAAAAAATATATATAGAGATGGTAAAAGCTCGTTTATTTCTGTGCCACAGCACACAGCCTGTACATACGGGAAAACAGAAAGACCGAAACCTGGGGAGCGAAAAGGAGGAGGCGGCGATGATACAGACAATAAGAAAGATGTAAGAGGGAGGCGGCCGCGTGCAGGGAAAGGGCGGCGCAAACAGTGATCAAGAGGGAAAAGGCGATCCTAGCAAACAGAGTGCTGAAAGTCGCGCCTCTAGCAAGGGCCGCACCTGCTGATTGTCGTCGTCTTCTCTTTCTTCTCACCCCACCCCCACCCCGGTGCACGCAGCTGCAGCTGAAGAAACTAGAACGACAGGAGATGGGGGAGGAGAACGTGCCTTGCAACCTGCAGGCAACCGTGGGGAAGGCAGATGTTGGCTGCGGACGTATTTTGCGGTGTGGCAGTACTCGCTTTCCTACAAGCCGCTGTCTCCGTCGTCTGCCACGATTCACATCAGGTGCAGAGGCCTTGTGGGTATGTTGGCCCACTCGTCATTCCTTCCCTCTGGTGGCGTGAAGAGCCTTTGTCTTATCTGCCCCTGTCTCTCTCTCCCCCCCCCTCATGCGTCCTTTCGCACCTTCACCGCTTTTACGTGTAGTATACATAAAGGAGTAGTAGTAATAGAGGCAGTACAAGGAGGTATGGTGTTGCGTGCGTGCGCGCGCGTCTTCCCGAGTGCCGCCAGAGCGCGGCGGTGAAGAAGACAAGTAACAAACGAAGAGAGCTTCGAGTGATAAGACGAAGAATCGCAGCCCGTGCCGCACGCAGGCACGCACACGCAAAGACGTTGAAACAAGGCGACGCAGAGATCGAGCCTCGAAAGCACAGAAGAAGAGACTCACGATGAACGTGCAGGAGGAGGGAGGGGAAGCGAGGTGATACTGGAAAGGCACCAGACCCAAGCATGAAAAGATGGCGAACACCTACGAGAAACACAAAAGGAAATGAAAGCAAGGTAGTACTGCGAAGCCTATACACACCCGCCTGCGAGGGAGAGTGCGAGCGAGAAGGAGGGGGGCGATGCAGAGCGTTAGTAGCAGTGGAGACAAGTACCTGTGTTTGGGTGTGTCTGTGTGCGCTCGCCTCTGTAAGTCAGCCAGCTGCCGCTGTGAAACACGCAGAGAGGCAGAGATGTGCGCAGGCGCATTCCCACCAGAGCGGAGAGCAGCGATGGCCCAGAGCAGCACCTCCTCTTCCCACACCCGCTCTGCCAACGTCACTCGGCCCGCTCGAGCACCGCAGCAAATACAGAGAGAAGAGAGAGAAAGAAAAAAAAAGAAGGAACGCTTGCTCTGAGCGTTGTCTCTGCGCACATCTTCATACGCTCTTGCCACTCGCCTGCTCGCTTTTCCGCTCACACGCACCACATCCTCACTGCCGATACAAGTGCGTTGGCGATACCGTGGCGTTCGTGAGCTGCGCTCCGTCGCGCAGGTACACCGACGATGAAGAGCCGACGAACATGGGACGGCCCAGTCCTGCCGTCGCGGAGGTCGGCCTACTAAAGCCGTCCCCACGCTGCTGATTTGGTGCGTATTCGGGAACAGAGTACCGGCCATTTGCTGAGACGGGACGCTGCGGCACCAGCGGCGGCGCATTGTAGGCCGAGCTCGAGGGCAGGGCCTGCTGCAGCGGCGGCAGATGCTGCTGATGCTGCTGATGCTGTTGATGCTGTTGATGTACGTGATGCGAGCTTTCAAGAGCACTGCGTAGCGCCTCCGCCAGCTCACGCAGCTCCCTGCGGTCTGCCTTGTTCACCTCCAGGATGGCTGCATTCTCCTCTAGCTGGGTGACGCGGAGGCGCAGACCGTCATCTGGTTCTACCGCTACCGAAATGCGTCTGCGATCAGCGGCAACGTCGGGCTGCGATGCCTCCTGCCGGCGCAGCACCTCCACCGTCGGCTGTTCACGCTCGTTTGAGTTGAAGCTGCAAGTCACAGAAGACGCAAGGTGGGGCGGCGGCGACACCAACCCGCCTTCAGCCACAGTGCTGCTGCCGCTCAGGGCCTCCTTGGCAACTGCCGGCAGGACGCCAATGCTGCCCACGCGACCCGAAGGCGGACGTCCGGCGGCAGGGATACTACCCCGATTGCGCGATAAAGTACGCACTGGCGCCGCTGCGGCAGCCCCGTCTGCGATCAACGCCTCACCCCCAGCTGCTGGGCCGTAGGACGTTGGCGTGGTGTGCTTGCCACGCGGACAGCCCTCCACCGTCTCCTCTAAAAGCGAGACGCGACGAGCCAGGTCTACCAGACCAGGGTGGGACTCATCCACGCCACCTTCCTTCGTCGCCCCAGTTTGGCCCAGCAGCGTGTTGAGACGGTCCTCGAGCTGAGCGAGATGGTCGTTCAAGCGGTTTACGTCCTTCTCCGTGCCGCTGATGCGCTTCTCTGGGTTGGCGCGCCCCTGCAACTCGCGCACTGCCGACTCCAATGGCGGCAAACGCTGCTGCTGCAGCGCCGCCATGTCCTGCTCCAGAAAGCGCATCGCGCCCTTGAGGGTCTCAATCTCGCCCGAGTGATCTGCCGCCTCCGCTGGGGCGGCCATGGCAGCCACATACGAGGCTGTGCGACTTGTCCGCGCGGCCTCGCTCGTCTTGGCCGCGAGCGCGTCGGCCGCTTGACGCTGCAGTAGCGCCCGCAGCACCTCCATCTCCTCCTGTATCTTTGCGAAAGAGGGCAGTGAAAGAACATACCGGGTCCGGTCCACAAGGCTGTGCTCCATCTCCTGGTTATCGGTCCGCCGGCCCATCTCTAACACCTGCTCCGGCCCCGCACCCCAGAGATCGACAAAGGCCTGCAGCGCATGCAGCGACTTCTCAGTGGCGGACACACGTTGCCCTACCACATCGGCGTGCCGGTTGAAGGTGGCCCTCATGGCGTCATGCTGCTCATCCGAATGCTTCTCCGCATCGGCCGCATACGCCTTGTGTGCCGCGTCGCTGGCCGCGATGTGCTCTGTGTTGGCCGCAACCTTCTCCGAGAGCTGAGCCACCGTCGACTTGAGATCCTCGAGCGCGGTAGTCACCTCCTCGCCGGGGCCTCTCGCCTGCTTGAGGGCCTGAATCTCAGCACGCAAGGCGCTGTTCTCCTGCGTCAACTTCCCAAGACGGTCGCGGATTTCATCAATGTCGTCCTCATGGCCGTTTCCTTGCTCCACTAAGACGCGTATCACATCAGTGAGACGGCTGTAGCTGAGCGTGAGTTGTGCCTCAATAATGTCCGGCACACTCGTCACATCGATGTCGATGCTAGGCATTATTGCGAGGTCGTGTGTAAAAACGTGCAGAGGGGGCGGCGGGAAGAGGAAAGCGCGCAGGGCGAGAGAAGAGGAAAGCTGGGAGTGTGCGATGTCGCTGCAGGTGCAGTCACCGAAGATGGGTGTGTGCGTGTGTCCGTGCGTGTGGTCGACAGCAGTGAATGCCAAGAAGAGGTATAGGTCTCTCTCTCAAGAGTCACGCGCTGCAGCTCTCGTGTAGCCACGCCCGTGCGTACGCCAAATGTGTTGCGTCGGAAATACGTTGGGGTAGCAAAAGCGAAACACAAAGAAAGGGAGAGCGGCTGGAGGGGGCTGCGGTGAGGAGGCGGCTTAGTCCTTCGATGGTGTCTCGCAGCGTCACTAGTGGCGGAGTCCCGCAATCTAGCAGCGTGGCAGACAGCTTCGGTGCTCGCAACGGCTCTCGTACCGCCGAAGAAACGAGAAAGCACGGTCTGGATTTGTACGCGCACGCCACCCAAGTGCTGCAGAGAGTGCACCCCGTGTTGTATGGAGACAGAGAGACGAAGAGAGGGAGGGCGTGGAGAGGCGGCGCATACGTGAGTGGACGCGAGGAAGGGAGGAAACGGGCAAAGTGCGGCAAGCTCATGAGGGTAGAAGCGGCGAGCAGCCCAAGGGAGACGGGATGGCTGGCCAGAGAAACATGAGACGTGGGCAACGTCGCGGCAGTAGTCACCAGAGAGAGACGCCGTTCACCGATTTCCAAACCCCCTCCCCCCTCCTCAGCCGCGAGAGAGAGAGAGACCGGCCGAGTACTGGTGAAACGAAAGAGGACGGCGGATATGGCGAGAGAGGGAGTCAAGGTGCGCAGAGCAGCGGCAGTCACTGCGCGCTCGTGCGACGCTCCCACAAGCGCCCTCTACTGATCCCCCCCTTGTGCGTTTTGGACTAGCTTGTCCGTGCGGTGCCCTCTGTGCTAGATGGCGGCATCGGTTTCTTCTGTATTATTATCTCTGTCTTGTGCGCGCGTGTGTGTGTTGTTGCTTTCGCGGCCCGAGTTAAAGCCGTTGCTGGTGCGGTTTACACACATATAAGCGCGCACGAGAGAGCGCGAGCGAGAGACAGAGAAGCGTGAAGGCGTGCCCACTAAGACGGCACCAAGAGCGCAGCAGCGGCTCAAGAGGAGAGAAAACAGGAACGGAAGGGAAAGCACCATCAGTAGCAACGATAACAGCAGCAGTATTGGAGACGATGCTGACTGAAGCATGATGATAAAGGCTGCGGTTGAAAAGAGGCGCCTTCAATCGTGCATGTACATAGGTAAAGAAAGATAGGGTGAAATGGCGTGTGCACGTGGGGTTGGGGGGTGCGGGACAGCACACGGAAATGAGCAAGCGCCGTGGTGAATAAAGGTAACGCAGAAAAGAAGCCATGAGAAAGAAAAGCGACACACGGAAAGCGACGCCTCTACCGCCCAACTCTACCTATCCGACCCTCTCGCCTGTCTTCAAAGGAGACAAGGCGGGGGACCAAATAGGAAACAGAAAACGCGTAGAGAGCGGAAGGCGGGGGGAGGGGGGGCTGCGCGTGACAATCGCATCGCACTCTGCCCTTCCCCCTTCCCCTCGTCCTCTTTTCGCGCCGTCTAGCCCCTCCTCCAGTGCCCCTGGACCCCTCCCCTCTCCATCGTTTTGCGGTGTGTCGCTCCGTCAGATGCGGATGCGCACACATACAGCCACCCAAGCACCTACGGAAAGGAGAGGCACAGCGAAATTCAAAGAAGTGCGCTACACGAGTGTCGACATTGTAAACATAGGCAATGGAGACACAAAGGAAGTCTGCTATGCGCATGACATCAACAACAGCACACGAAGAAGGGAACCGGAAAAAAAGAAAAGATGCGCCTCTAGTGTACATACGTTTGCGCGCGACCTCTCACCGAGGCCGCCTCCGCCCACCTCCATCCCGCCCCCAAGCAGGGGAAGAGAAGACCAGCGGTGGGAATGCGTACATCCCCGCGAGAGTGAAGCCACAGCACGCGAACGTCCCCCGCAAAGACACAAGCGCACGCAGTCTCTCCCACGCCTCCGGCCACCCACGCGTTAGGATCTCCTGCCTACGTGAGGGTCGGCTCCGCTGCCTTCTCGGTGTCGCACCACGCACAGTTGACGACCAGGCACGGTTCGGTGTGTACAAGAGTCTCGCGGACGTGCTGATGTGGTAAGCTCGGCGCTGCTGGTGACACGCCCCTCACCTCCGACATCCGCACACGCGTAATGCCGCCCTTGGGAGCCCCGGGTGGTGGAGAGACGGAGAAAGTTCGGTTTTCCAGATATGATTTAGCTGCAACAACTGCTTCACGCTGCGCATCGGCAACAAGAGGCGCGGCAGCGGCGGCGCTGCTCTGCACAGAAGTGCGTTTTTCAGCCACATTGGCCGCCTCCCCGGCAGCGACTATCGCGGTGTCTGCCGGCAAGTCAACCATAGCACGCTCTACAAGATGGGTGCCAAACGTTGGCGCGTCGGGAGGACGTAGGCGGCTGATAGCCGTGCGCTTCGCCCCGGAGGAGCTGCCGCCCATTAGGTAGGCGGTGAAGAGGTCCACGTCAGTGTTTTTGCTGTAGCCGAGTGCCAGCACCGACTGATACGTCTCAGCACGCCGCGACGGGTCCACCTCTGGCAAGCGGCCCTCTGCCGCTACACCGGGAAGCGCATCGGTGTCCATTGCACGTAAGGTCAGGTGGTTTTGAGCCGGTAAAGCGGAGGGTGAAGTGGCCTCTGATTGATGCGTTTGCGGCTGATCTGGAAGAATTGCGAGGCTCTCCGCTGACGGTGCCAGGGAGGCAATCCACGCCAGCGTATTGAGATCGGAGAGCACGTCCACTCGGCCAGTGCCATTCGTGATTCGCGCCGCCGAGACAGCGGCGTCGAGGCCGGGTGTGACCCGCATGGCCCCGCCTCTTAGCTGCGCAATGGCCTCATTTACATCCGCCATCCGCTGCGCCACCTCCTTCTCTAGGTCCGTGACTTTGCTGTCATACGTGTCCCGCAGCGGCGCGCTCGGCTCCATAGGTACGGCCGGCGTGGTGAGTATCGTTTTGCTTGCGCCTGCAGGCGGGTCGGCGTTGCCAAGGGCAGACCTGGCGGAGGCATCTGCGGAGGCCCACTGCCGCTTCAGCTGCGCCAGCTCCTTCTCCAGCTGCTGTAGCCGCATGAGGGAAAGGGCAGCGTCCTCACGGGCTTTGCGGTCCACAACAGGGGCGCGGTTCACCGCCGTGACTGCTGTGCCGCCCGGCCCTGCAGCGGCGTTGGACACACTCTGCTTCATAGCGGCTCTGCCTATGATGCGCAGCCGCTCCTCCATCGCCTGCCACCGCTCCAGCAGCTCCTCCTCGAGGTCGCCGACTCGGTCTGAGAGGGCCGCCATCTCATCCCTGGCCGCCTGATCGACCCCAACGCTTGGGATGAGAGGTCCAGCAGGGTTGCTAGCCGTCTGCTTTGATTTGCCTTTGGATGGGCGAAGCACTTTGGATGTTGAGGATGGCGCATGAGACGCGGACGCCGACACACTGGCCTCCTCCACCTCCGCCTCGATATCGTCCACCACTGGTTTCGGCTCAGCGTTCTTGTCGGCCAGCTTGCCTGAGAACGGCGACCGTGTCTTGCTCGACGGGCTCTTTGACGACGGCGAGCCGGACCGCTGCTGCTGCTGCTTTTCAGGCTCTGCCGCAGAAGGGGCACTACCGCTGCTGTTCCTTGCCATGGAAGCAGTGCGCAGCGCAATGTTCGCAAGGGCGCTGTTCACCTCCTTGAACCGACGCTCCATCGTCACCTCCAGCTCCTCTAGCAGGTCAAGGGACGTCGCAGCGTCCTCGCGGGCAACGGTGTCGATCACTTCACCAGGAACCATGTGCGGCAACGGAGGAGGCTCCAGCGCAGGCGTGGGCAAGGCGGTGTTTGCGACCGGCTTTTTCGTTGGCACTTGCTTCGGACGCGCTGGGGCAGCCTTTGCAGCAGCGGCCCCGCCTCCGCCCACACTGCTGCCACCGCCCTTCTCTGCTCGCGGCGCAGCAGCGGCCCTGGCCACCGTTGCTGCCGTCATCATCGACTGCGCCTCTAGCTCCTGGAAGCGGCGTATCACGTAGTCGCCGAGTTCCTCGATGTCTGCGCGGGCCTCGTGGTCTATTGCGCCGCCGCTACCGCCAGAGCCGCCCTTGTCCGTATTCGGTGCCGAAGCCTCGGCTCGGCGGGCCTTGGAGGATGGCGGCGGTGGCCGTGCCGGAATGCTGCGCAGCTCTTCCAAGAGCATCTCGGCCTTCATGAGGGCGGCAGTTGCCTTCTCGAGTGCTGTCTCCGTAGCGCCGTCGTCGCACTTCCTTTCAGTATCGGAGGAAGAGCCAGCCGAGCCCGTTTCCCGCTTTGATGGGCTGCTGTTGTGGCGCCGACGCGTCGCCGTGTCACCGGCTGCGGCTGCCGCGGCGCTGATGCTGGACTGCTCGCTGGCACTGATCACGAAAGCACGCGTCTCGCGACGAGTGAAGCGAAACGCGGGCAGATCCACAAGGTACGAGGTATACGCGTCGGGGGTGATGACAGGATCGCCGTACTCCTCGACAAGCTTCGCGACATCCCCGAGGCGCACACCCCACAGCTGCAGGAACTGCTCGATGTGCTTCACACGGTCCTCTACACCACGCCCAGAGGCGGACTTGCCGGAGGCGGCTGCAGCCCGCAGCCACATTTCGCCATCCCCTCCCGCCCGCTGCTTGGCTTTCAGTTGACGAGTGCGCAGCACGTGCACTTGCCTCTGCAAATCTTGGATGATGACATCCTGCTCGCTTTGCCGGTCCACCAGATACTGGATAATGCTCTTGAGATTGCGCGACTGGACGGTGAAGTGGCCCTCGAAGAGCTTACCGTCGTCGAGGAATTGAATGCGCCGGCTTTCGCGGTTGCGAGGAGCGCGGCCACCTTCGTCGGTAGTGCCGATCAGCACCTTGGGGGACGGCACCAGCGCGTCGTCGCTCGAAAACTCTACATTAACCTGCGTCGGCGCTGTCGACGCAGCAGGCGATGGCGCGGGTAATTCCTCCATGCTCGGGCAGGGCGCAACAAACTCGCAGAGTCAGTAATGCTGCTACTGTTCCAAGCGTGCGCCTGCTTATTTTCTTGATAGAGTGCAGGAATGCAGCAGACTTCGCCAATGAGGCTCACGGTGAACTTTCGCTCGTGCGTCGCAGCAACTTGACTCTGCGCCTCTTCACGCGTACATGAACTTGTCGATGGTGCTGCCTATGCCGGCGAGCCAGGAAAAGGAAACAGACAGAGGTGAAGGAAGTATGGAAGCGAGAGTCGACATGCAAACAAGAGGTGTGTGGCGGTCAGCGCGCTTTTCCATCACTGTTCGGCAGCTGAAACCAAACGTCGGGAGATCCACGGAGAGAATGAAGTGAGCCTCAGCCGAGAGAAATCGGAGACCAAAGAGCAGCGAGAGGTTCGTCGTTGGGTTATGCGCCTTTTCTGCTCGCGTGATGCCGCGCACTGAGGTGGCCGATGTGTTCAGGAAACGCAAATGATGAACGAAAAACGTTGCCGCAGTACGACGCACCAGGAGTCGTTCCGTTGAGCCGGTGAGAAAGCGAGCGCGCCTATGCACGTGTGGGAGCCGAAGCCAGGTGCACGCGTGTAAATATGTGCGAGTATGCTTGTGTCTCTGGTGCGTGCGTCTCCTCCTAGGTCAGCTGAATAAGCTGTCTCTATGCCAGTCTATGAATGCCCACCCACCCCTCACCCCACGCAAGGATGCTACAGGCGTAAATGGGTGTGCGTGTGGTAACGAAGAGTGCGCACTTTAGATGATGGCACCGCTTCCGTAACGGGCCCCTCTCGTTCGATAGTGCGAAAAGGGGCAGCCGTATCACCAGCCCCCATGCGCTGCCCTTGCACTCCATCTGCGCTTCGTAAGCTATCGGGTACCCTCTTCCCACGACGGTGTCATTAGGGCGCCGGCGCTGGACTGTCGGGCGTAGAACGCCTTCAGAGTAGACCACGAGGTGGTTCGCATGACACCGCTCGGCAAGGCGGATGCAACACACGAAGTCTGAGGCTCCGTCGATACTCTGCTGCTGTGGTGGTCGTTACCGCTGTGCAAGGTTTCTTGCGGCGTTGCAGCTTGCGGCGGTAATGTGGCAGCGAAGGGCTGCGCAGCTCCGTCCTCGTCAAGGGTAGGTGTGAGGAAGGTGAGACCGGCAGTGGAAACGGCGAGTTGACAGGTTTTGGCAAAGGGAGACGGGGACCGCGCTGGTACGTGTGGGGGCGAGTTGGTGCTCGGCAGGGCTGGGTGCGGAGTTGCGTGGATATCCGATAGCTCTCCGGGACGAGATGGCGACAGAGGTGGACGTGAAGCCCGAGAAAATGGCCTCGCCGGCGGTGGAGAGGTCGCAATGGAAGCCGAGTCGAAATTGGCTGTCCCGTGAGGCACGCAATGCGCCGAGCGATGCGCAGCCCATGCGTCCAACGCAGACACACAGAGCATCGTCACCTCCTCCTCCCCCTCCTCGCACCACTCGTGTCGGGGCGCGTCCTTCGAGATTGAAGTCGCCGTGGGGGCGGAAGAAGAAAACCACCGCACCGGAGAGCGTCGCCACTCACTAGTCGAAGGGGTCACCGCAGGGGTGACGCCCTGCCGACTGTGCGCCTCTCTCGGCACTGTGTCGTCTGGCTCACGGTAGGGGCTCGCTTGCAAGCCGCCTACAGTCTTTGCTGAGCACCGTCCAGGAAACATAGTCGTATTCGCCCTTCTAAGCCGGTTCTCTACACCGCTGGTTACCAACCCCGCAGCAACTTGAGAGAAGTGTGCTAGAGCGTCACTGGCGAGCGCCACATCCTCGTCGCAGGGCTCATCGTCCATGCTGAGCACCGCACTGCCTCGCGCTGGAGAGGTTGAGCCGCCGCCTGGATGCTGCAGAGACGCCTCTGCGTACGATGGGAGAGGCGTCAGGGGCGGCGGTGGAGCGTAGTAGGCTTCCATCTCTTGTCGGTCGCGCTTCACCTCCGGTGTCACCGGGGATGCACTCAAGTTGGGCCGCCGCGCTTCGCGTGTCCTCTTCTCACGTGCCATTGCAGCGCCGTCGTCTCTGTGCGTCATCGGGAGATGCTGCTGCGACTGTTGTGCGTTGGTCGCCTCAGAGCCGTTCTCGTCGCCTGCGTCCGCAATCGCTGCCTGCGTCCCCGTCAGCGGACTGTGCCGCAGTAGGTACTGAAGTCGCTGAAGGTCTCGCTCCAGGTTGCCCAAAGTCCCACGCGAGGGGTGGTGGACGTCATGGTGGCAGCTGCTCTGCTGGCGCCACGACGGCGTCTTTACTTGATACTCCTCATGCTCGGTGGTAGACAAAGGAGAGGGAAGCAGTTGCGGTAGGGGTGTCGACGATGCCGGGTGTGTTGAAGCGACGTTGAGTCGCTCCGGGGTCATCGGCAAACTTGCGCAGGGCCGGCTAGGTGCGATCGGAGATGCCTTCATACCGGAGAGATCGCGCAACTGCTGCAGGACTCGTCGCTCTCGCGCGGCGAGCTCATCGAGGAGCTGCTGCGTAGACGCGCTGCAACGCATGATGGCGGGGCCGCCTAGGCAGCCAACACGCCGAACTGTAAATAGCGAGACGTGATGGTGTGGGGAGAGATGAGGGGACCAGTAGAGAGTCTGTGGGGTGCTGGTACTGCCTGTGGATATGAGAGAGAAGTGGGCATAAATCAGGAATAGGTCGCCTCGTCGCGTGGTTGCCAGTGGGTGCACAGGTGAGGACTCAAAAGACCAGGGGGACGCAACAGGAGAAGTGTAAAGGAAAGGAGTATGCTCGCTGTGCGTTGACGGCTCTCTGCTGAAAAATCCACGCGCTCGTGCTCTAGTATACGTCACGGTGACGCGTACGTTGCCGTCCCTCTCTCTCTCTCGTCGTCTCAGCAGTGAGCAGCACCGCTGCTGGTGCTATCGCGGCTGCCGCGTGAGCCGAGTCCCTCTCCACTGTGCGAGAAAATGCAGAGAGAAAACAGAAGTGGAGAACAAAGAAGGAAGAGGCAAAGAGCAGCATGTGTGTGTGTGTGTGTGTGTGTGCTGTCGCATGTCCCGCGCTGGGAGGAGAGAGTTCCATCTCCTTCGGAGCGCGGCATCTGGTAAACCTTTCGATAGCATCAAACTCGCTCTGCAGCCCTGCTGCCCCTTCACCGAAACCGTGGAGTGCCTGCGAGGGGAGGGGAGAAGTCTAAAAGACCGGGAAAGAGGAAGCGCGCATGAGCGTGTGCGGGGATGATGTGAGCAGGGGTACTGCACTCCTGCACTGAGCTGCACAGAAGCCGATGCCCTCATCTGCGCAAGTGCCGCTTGGCCCGTTCTCTCCCCTGTCGCTCGCACGTTTCCCACTTCTCAGCCGATGGATCCAGAGCGCTGGGTGCGTGAAAAAGCGCATTTGGGGAGGGAAAGGAAAGCGTGCAGGCAGCGGGGCAGCGCACGCACGCGACGAAGCACCGTGCCTGTGCGTGTAGTTGGGATGTGTGCATCTGTTTTGTGCGACAAGAGTGCGGTTCATCGACACGTCAGTAAAGGGAGAAGAGGGAAAACACAAAGACTCGGCTCTGGTGTAGGATGCAGATCTAGAAAAGAATGGAAGACAAGCGAAAGGAGGGAAAGCCACAGGCAACGTGCAAGACAGGCGCACAGAGAGAGAGAGAGCAACGGCACGCGCCTGGGTGGCGCACTTCAACCGCCCGCTGTTCCTCGGATGGGAGACAAGAAACAAAAATCCGCAGAGGAAAAGAAGAATGAAGGATGGAAGAAAAGAGGGATGAAGCGCGCCACACACTAATCGATGCCATTCATCGAGCCCGCCCCTGCTCCTGCGCGTGCAAACATGCGGACAGCAGCGCATGCCCTCATCAAGGAAGTGCAAAAGGACGACCTCTCATGCTTCTAGAGCTGTCATCCTTGAGCCAAAACCTGACGATCGACAAGCGCGCCCACACGCATCTCAGACAAGGAGAGAGAGGGAGGGAGGCAACGCAACGAACCAGCAAGCGATGCGCAAGCAAGACGCAACCATAGCAACGCAACAGAAAAACCAAGAAAGGACTAGAGCGAACTCACGCACACAGGATAGAGGGACGCTTATGCAGAAGTGCGGCAAATGCGAGGGTAAAAGGCATCACGAGCCCAGTCAGAGAGAGAGGCTGAGAGCGACCGCGTCGCTGAACGGCAAGCAACGCCAAAGTCGAGGAGAGAGAAGGACAAGGGAGGCAAGAAGAAAAAAAAAAACGGAAGCGGCTAAGAAAGGGCGGGCAAGGAAGCGTGAAGGTATAGAAAGGGCTAAGAAAGACTACATATATAGTTGTAAAGCAGCGCAGCGGAGAGCCTACATTGTTCACAGACACGCAAACTGAAACCCCAACGCACCATCTAATCTCTATACCCAGCAGGGACAAAGGTGTCAGCGACACATGTGAAGGTGCAGAGGACGTCAGGGACCTTGATTCTCCCTCACCCCTCTCCCTCCGTATTTGCACCATGGTTGTGTGTGTCTGCTCTATGGTTAGTCGAGCGATGTGATGACGGAAGCGCTAACGGTAGGGGGGCGCTCAAAGCATACACGGATCCACAAGCCACAAATGCGAGCGCGGCAGCGGAGTATACGTTTCGGAAACGAGCAGAAAACACAATCGCATCAACACGTCTGCGACAAGTCTAGCAAGCCTGCGTGCCCACAGCACATGCACATTGATGTGTCTCGCTTGTTCTTCCACGAGCACTTCTCGCACTCGATCTTGCCCTCCGAAAGAAGGACGTCGAACTTCTGCTTCCACGTCAACACCTGCTTGCGCAGAGCGTCGTTGACATCGAGTAGGTCCTTAGCCAACGAGCCGGCGTTCTTCTTGCCGCATAGGCGCAGCGCGTGCTCCTTCCTGAGCATCTCATCGCGCTCAGCCAACATCTTGGAGAGTTCCATGTAGTACATCTTCTGCCGCTCGATTTCCGCCTCGCGTGTCTTGATGACATGCTCGGCATTTTTGTTCTTGTTCACAATCGCCAACAAGTCCGCCTCCATGTCCAGCAGCGTCTGCTCATTGTACTCGGCGGCGCTGCTGGCTGCACGCTGCAGCTGCTCCAGCTCCACCTTTCGGTGCTTGAGCTTCTCGCGAGCGGACTTTTCCTTTCGCCTCAGCGTTGTCTCCATTGCGCGCGCCTGCTCCTCTGACTCCATAGCCTCGAGGTGGATTTGGCGGGCCAGGTCGCGCAACGCAGCCTCCTTAAACTGCGCCTTGGACAGACGCTCCTCGGCCTTCCGCATCAGCTCCTGGCCTTGGTGTGAGAGCGCGTTGCGGCGAACATCCTCCGCCTCGATATCGAGCAGGTAGCGGTGAATCTCCGCCTCTTGCTCAGCCAGACGCTGCTTGTTGTGCGCCTCCTCCTCCTCCAGCCTGCGAGCTCGTCGCTTTAGCTGATGTTTCTCCGACTCGACGTACTCCTCGTGCAGTTTCACCAGCTGCTGCATGGCATCCGCGTTGCCGTGCCGTGCCTGCTCAATGAGCTGCCTCTCCCGCGCCATGTACTTGGTACGCTGCAAACTAACGCGCTCGAGCTCCTCGTGCGCCTCTGCCAGCGCCGACTGCTGCTCCGCGGATCGCTGAAGCAGAGACTGAAACAGGTCTTGAGCGTTGGTGTTAATACGGGCCTGCCGCATCTTGAGGTGTTCCGCCATCTCCACGAGGCGCTGCTCGCGCTCGGCGTACTCGCGCATCTTGCGCTGATCCATCTCTTCCAGTTCCAGCAAGTACCCCTTCACCTCTTGCTCCTGCCGCGACAGCTCCGTCATCTGTGCGCGCTGGTAGCTCTCAAAGTCGAGCACACGTTGCTCAACCCGCTCCCGCTCTGCGGCTAGGCAATCCTCTCTGCGTGCGAGCACATCGCCCTCGTGCTGGAGATTGCGCAAGCGCTGAGCCTCCTCGTCCGTGAGTCGCTGCCGCGCGGCGTCGTCCTTTACCCTTGTCGACGTGTTCCCCTCGCTGCAACGACGGTAGAGTGACTGCCACTTGCGGATGGCACCCTCGCGATCCAGTACGCGCTGGTCGGATATCTGCAAGAGATGCAGTGACTGGAGCTCGCTGGTCTGATGGTGCTCAAGTAGGCTGCGCTGCTCTTCCTCGCACGCTAGCAGCATGCGCATCGCCAGCTGGTGGAGGAGGTCCTGGCTGTGGGCGGCAGCGGTGGCGGCGCTCTGCGCCTTTATCACGGCGGACTGGCACTCCTGCTCGCGATCGCGGTGCTTTGCGTCGGCTTCGTAGGCCTCGATCCGCAGCTGGCGCACCTGCGCCTCCGCAAATTGGGCGGCGGCGACGGCGCTGCCCATCTGCACCTTCACCTCCAGGGCCTGCCGCCGCAAGCTCTCCAGCTCACCTCTCAGAGTCTCCACCTGCCTTTGTGATGCGGTTACCCTCGACTCGGCAGCCTTGGACTCGCTCAAGGCCGCGTTCAGCTTCGCCTGCAGCGCGCTTGTCACCTCCTGCATCCGCATCACCTCGACGCACCGCTGTATATCGCGAGCCTCCAGCTGGTTGCTGCGGGCCAAGCTGCGAAACTCTATCCTCTCCTCGGCCAGGATGTTGGCGCGGTACATGCTCTCAAAAGCGCAGAAGTACCGCTGCTCTCGTCGGTTCAACACATCGGCGGACGATTCGGCGTGGCCTTGGCATGCCATGTACTCGGCGGACATGCGCACGTCGTCGAGCGCGCCGGAGTCAAAGATGCTGTGATCGGCGACGTCACCTAGTCGCATCTCACATCGCTGTAGACGTGTGCAGTTTGCCTTTAGGCGTCCTCGCTCCGTCTCGGTCGCCTTGGCAACGCGCTGCAGGTCTGCCTGCTCTGCCTTGAGGCGTTCCTGTGCCTGATAGAGCTCCACCTCCTTTGCCATCGTCGCATCCTGCAGCGCAACCAGCGCCATCTCCTTCTGCCGCAGCGCCGCCTCGCGCTCCCTCTGCGTCGCCTCCATCTCGGCGCGGCGGTCGCGCAGCTCCGTCTCCCACTCGCGCAGCTTATCCTGCCGCATTTTGCAGTCCACGTCGTTGCGATCCTGGGCGAGCTGCATCTCCTCTCTCGTGTGAAGCATCGCACGCCTCTCCCGCTGCATCGCCGTTTCGAACTCGTTCTTATCCGCCAGCAGCATCATCTGCTGCTTCTCTAGCTGCATCTCCTGCGCTCGCAGTTTGCCAGCAAGTTCGTCGTTTTGCCGGCGCAGCTCCATCTCCCGCTGAGAGACGTCAGTCTCCCATTGCTTCACAGCTTGCAGGGCGGCCTCGTGCTCTGCTTGCAGCTTCTGCCTCTGCTCCGCGTGCTGCGCATTCCATGCTCTCTTCATCTGCATCACCTCATCGAACTGCTTGCGCAGCTCCTCTTGGCGCTGCTGAAGCTGCGCCTCAAGAGCCTCCAGGGACTCGGTGCGGACGTTGTGGGCCTCCTTCATCGTTCGTTCCTTCGCGCGGGTCGTCTCCGACTGCAGCTCAGTCGCCTGTTGAAGTGCCTCTACCTCGAGCAGCTTCTGCGCTGTCTCACGCTCACGACGGCTGAGCTCGTACTCTGCTTTGCGCAGACGCTCGTTGAGCTCCTCCTCGCGCTGCTCCGTGCTGCGGTTCGCCTCCTGCACGCGCCGTTTCAGCTCTGCCTCCTTCGCCGCCACCTCGGATTGCAGCCGCCGTGCCTCGTTGTCGACTTGGATCCACCTCCGCTGCAGCTCCTCCTCCTTCCGACGCACCGCGGCCTCGGCCTTGCACTGCGCCCCCTGCGCCTCACGAATGCGCTGCGCCACATCCTCCTCTCGTTGCTTCGCAGTCGCCTCGAGGGCCCTGACCTTGGCTGCCCACTCTTCCTCCATCTGGAAGTTACGCTTCTCCATGGCCCTCAGATTCTCCTCGGCCTGCTTGTACTTGTGGCGCATCTCGCGCTCGTGCATCGAGGTCAACCGCTCCTTCTCCTTCAGCGCGTTCTCCATGTCCTTCTGCTGCCGCTGCAACTCATCAATGCGGCACCGCGAGCTCGCCTCTGCTGCCCGCATCTTCTCCTCGATGGCACGCTGCTTCTTCACAAGCTCCTCCTCTCTGGAGCGAAGCGCTGCCTCGGCGGAGACGCACTGCTCCTCCATCTCTTTGAGTCGGTCACGTGCGTATTCGGTGGCCATCTCGTGTGCCCGACGCAGCTCCTCCTCGCGCTTCTCCTGCTGCGCACGCGCTCGCTCGGCCTCGGCCTCGAGCGCCTGCATCTGCGCCTCGTAGGCCTCACGCTGGTCCTCCAGCTCCCGCATCCGAGCAGCTAGCTCTGCCTCACGCCTCTCCATCACCTGCTTGCGCAGCCTCGCTTCCTTCTGCTCGCGGCGCAGCCGCATGTTTGCCTCCCTCAGCTCCGCCTCGATGGACTCGTAGTGGTTGCCGTTGCGCTGCGCTTCATCCAGCTGGCGCCGCAGCGCCACAAGCTCTTCGTTGGCGCGGCGCAGCTCCATAGCGGATGGGTCCTCCTTGACGCGAGGCTTGTTCAGCACACGGCGCGCTTTGGCTGCGTAGTGGAGCGTCTGCACCGTCTGCAGGCGCTGCGCTTCGCAAGGACTGATTGTGCAAACCATTGTTGTCTTGCTGTTGCCGCCGAAGGCATCTCGAAGGAGCTTCGTCAGCACGCTGTCACGATACGGTGGCTTGATACCGCGCCGCTTGGGGTCAGAGAGGGACTCGATCACGCAGCCAAGGGTGAAGAGAGAGAGGTTGATGTCCTTTACCTCCCTCAGCTTCTGCCCGTGCACCCCTGTCTCACTCACCCGCTCGCTCCCGGCCAGGTCGACAAGGCGAATACTGAGGCTCTTGCTCGGTGCGCTGGCGACGGTGCCGTCAGGCTCAGTGAAAGAGATGATCTCCGTCAAGTCAATCAAAAAGAGAGCGTGGCTGCGACTACTGCGGTCATTGAGCTTCGTGGCCGCCGTGCGGCGCCACTTGTTGCCGATTGCAAGCGCCTGCAGAAGGTCATCTGTGGCGGTTACCTTGACACGGCGAGCACCGACCAGAGCGAAAGTGGCGCTCTGCGGTGTGATCTCTTCGCGAATGCCGACCGACGCGCCACAGTTGAGGAGGTCGCTGATCTTCTCGCAGTATACCTCGACGTATCGCACGTGCACCTCCCAGCTGAGGCGCTCGCCGCTGGGGGCGGTGAAGGAGCGGTTGTTCAGCTCGTGGAAAAGGTCGCGGCACATGCGAGGAATAATGCCGGCCCCTTCGCCGCCTTCGTTATCGCGGTGGTCGCCCATCATCGTGTAGGTCTTGCCGCTACCTGTCTGCCCGTACGCCATGAGCGTGCTGTTGTAGCCGTCAAGTGCGTGCTGCAGAAGCGGCCGCCCAACCGCCTCGTACACGCCAGCCTGCGACACCGCATGTGAGCCGTCGAGGGCCACGCCAGAGCACGACCACAGCGGCATGTCCAGACGCCACGGCGCAGCCTCCTGGTCCAGCAGGTACACCTCGTTCGCTGACGGGTTCATAGACACGATGATGTCATCACTGTGCTCCCCGTGGGCCGCATTCGGAGGACGGCAGCGCACCGCGACGCGCACCTTCTCCTCCTGCGCGCCCAGGATGCTGGGTGTGGGCTGGAAACTGCCGGAAATGCTGCAGCTTGGCCGCGAGGCCATAGTCGACGACACACCACTGCGCGGCGGCAAAGGTGTCGAACTCCTCAGAGGCAGCTGGTTTTGCGAGAGCGTGATGAGAGGAGAGGCAGCAGACATGGGGCGAGTGCCTGGAGGGCCAGTCGGCCGTTTTGGCTGCGTCATCGCCGAGCCGCCAGAGCTCATGTGCGGTGAGCGGGCCAACTCACGAGGCAGCATCCGCCCGGCCCTTAATGGCGGTGAAAAAGAAAAGGGGGAGGACTGTGCACGGCTCTCTCGAGAGAGTCCAGCGGTACTTGCAAAGAGAGGAGATACACCCACACACATGCACACACACAAGCGCAAAAGGGAGATGCGAAGAGATCAAACCTCGCGACGATCAGCACACGCACACAGGTCCGCAGACGACGAGGTCTGCCGGTAGCGAGCACGCCAACACAAAAAAGGCAATGAACTTTTTTGTACGGCGACAGATGTGAGCGGGGAAACGAAAGAGCGAGAAAAAGAATACATATACGCATACACATATATATATATATGTGTGTGTGTATAATATGTACGGTGTGCGTGTGTGCGTGTGAAAGAAGAATATTGAACAGCCTTATACAGCGTCTGCGTGTGTAGCAGGGAGACACACGCTAAACACGGATGCACACCTTCTTGTACTGTGGTTGCGTGGGCGCGTCAATGTGTGTGTGTATGTGTGTGCGGATATGTAGAGGGGCGCCTGTTCCTTCTGGTTGCGTGTTCTCTCGTGATATCTAATCTTTTTTTTTAGTTTGCGTACACGTCAGGGAGCGGCCTCCTCCACGATTCGTGGACGTGTGAGATATAGTGCTGAAGAGGAAGAGAAAGAGGAAGAGGAGAACGCCTCTGCCCTGCAGTTAATCCGTAACAATGGTGACACTCTCCTTCTATTGTAAGCGTGTGCACACCTGCGTTTTCTTGTACTTCTTTGCGTGTTGTGCCCAAAGCGCGTGATTGGCCATTGAGCAGTGCTGCCGCTGTCACTGCGTGAAGGCAAGAGGAAAAGAGGTGGGAGAGAAGTACAGCGGCAGAGGGCGTGTCATCAAGGTGCACATGACTTGGGTAGTGGAGAGAAGCAGGAGAAGCTAGACAGCAAACTGGTCAGCCGCCGCCACGCTGCAAAGAATCCGTTGGCGTCCGTGGTGCGCCGGTAATGTGCCTTTTCTTCTCTTGGGTTGTTGCCTCATGCTTACTTCTCACTATCACGCGCATTTTGATGACACAATGCAGCGCTGGCAGCCCCCATCGAAACACAAATGGAGAAGAGAACGTAAAAGCACACTGCTGCCACAGTGATAGTAGTACGCTTTCTCACACTGGAGAAACAGCGAAACTACACAAGCGCGAGAGCAGGTCCACAGCGAGATCGAGAGACTCATTGGAAGCTACGAGGAGGAGGCAAGAGCTGCTACTAGAATAGAAAAAAACGACCAATCAGACCAGCGCCGAGTACAAGCCACCGAAAAAAAAACACCTAAATATGACGAAAAAAAATGCTACCGTCTGCATTCACGAACGCAAACGAATCAGCGCAAGCGAAAGCCATGTGGTGGTGCAACGCACACTAACACAGAGATGCAGACGCACACACGTGAGGACACACATAATTCTCACAAGCAGGCACATGCGATAAAGACACGGGGCACACACAAGAAAAAAAAAGGGAGCAATTATGAAAAAAAAGCACAAGAGCCATTCACGTGAAGGCATCAGGCACAAAAACAGTGAGAAAACGCGAAAAAGTTACACAAGTGAAAGAGAATTTACCCGAAACAAAAGACGCCGATCTCAGCGCCTTTTTTGTGGCTTTTGTTTGTCTGTTTCTTTACGTTTCACACGTCCGTTCTCCGCCACGCAACGTGAGCTCGACAACACTCTACCCGGCATGTCGCAGGCCCCCATCGCGTGGCGCAAAGCAGTCGTGCACACGCTCTACAGCAATGCGCCGACTCCGTCATCCGAGCATGGCCTCTGCCTCAAAACACTACCGGCCTGCGAAGCGGAGGCCGCCTCACAGCGGCTCACATTGCGCCGGTCCCCACCTCGTGCGTCCCTCGGGGTAGCTCAGGCTCCCCCCGCCAGCAGGCAGTGTGAGGCGCGGGGCGGGGATGCGCTCGAGCTGCGGCGACACCATGCCCACCAGATGGATGGCGCAAGTGCGTTCACTGCCGCAGGCCGCTCCGGCGCAACGCCATCCACGACCTGACCGCCGACATCAGCAGCGACACATCGCCCTGTCCACCCCTACGTCACAGCTGCTTGACCCTGCCACCACCAGAGGATGTTCGGCATTGGCAGGGGACAGGGGGTGCTTGCCTTCCTCACACACAACGTGGGGTGTAACGGACCCTGGACACCACACTTAGGTGTCCCTTACCCCCGGTCATGAGGAAAGAGAGCGAAAAAAGAACAGCGGCAGGGTCACATCACCCCCCCCCCCGAGCACATGATAGCGGTACACTGCCCCTTCACGCGTGTATACCGGAGGCATTCCCCTTTGTGTGTGTGTCGCTCGTCAACGCGCACGCACATACGCGCACACACATTGGAAATATATATATATATGTAATGTTGATAAATGTAAACGGTACACACACACACGTCAATGAAAGATAGAAAAAAGATGAGGAAGACACCCCTCACCAAACCACAAAAGAAATAGAGGTGAAGAAAGCGACAGGAAAAAGGAGCGCGGCGGGTTCACGTGAGGCCCACAAGATCAACTTCGGGTCGCTCTTCCGCTCGTCATTTGTGCGTGTGTGTGCGCGCGCACCTTTCCTATTTTCTAGCCGGCAAGCGAGTGTAATACAATGGAAAGGACCACAATTACGTTTCAGTGAGAAACGTGGAGAGAAATGTATAGTTGCTTAGACGGACGGAGTGAGAGAGAGTCACAAGGAAAAGGTGAAGAAGTAGGTAAATGAAAATGAGGTTGCCTGGCTTCTTTGAGTGCGATGCACGGCTGTAGTACGGTGTGGCCACAGTCGGGAGGAAGAAAATGAGAGGTGCGCGCATGCAGGGAGAGATGGTAAAACAGACAAGACAGAGGGAGAAGCATAAGAAGATTGAGCGAGTGCCACTCAGAGGGGGTGAGGGGGAGAGATCAGCAAAAGAAAAAAACGCGGCGGAAAAAAAAGAGGGCCACGTGACGTGGCAGGGCAACAGCGCAAATACAAAAGCAAAGCCTCTCACCAGATGTATGTGTTTGTGTGTGTGTTCGCGGCGTGAATGCGCACCCAGACGCAAACAACGCTGTGTGGACAAAGAGTGAGACCGGGAGTGATGCGAGAGTGGTAATGAGAAGGCGTGTTTGTCGGCCCAAACGACCCCTCGAGGCAACAAAGTCAACGCCAAACGTCGAAGGAAGCCGATAAGAAAACGAAGCAGGGGTGCGGTAACAAAAACCGGCGTTGTCCCGTTCTTGCCCTACTGAATCAAGCGGCCCGTCGCTCGCGGCCAATCCTCGTCGTCCGTCATGCGCACCGCTGGTGTGTTCAATGCGTCCGTGGAAGACGTAAAGAAGCGGTTGTTCGTGTTCTGCGAGCCTCCGACATTCGCGAATTCGTGGCCGTTTAGGTGCTCGGCGCTCATGGAAGTATTGGCGTTGCTGTTGGTACGGGACGAGGTGACGTCCATGATAGAGAGACGGACCGCAAAGGCGTCGCTCTGCTGGCCAGGAACCATGAGTGAGGCGGTGACAGGGTGGTTGCGGGTGGGAATAACTGTGCGCGGCGTCAAAGCCCGATGCGACGCCGGCGACCCTCTTGCCGGGGAAGGATGCCTCGTGGTAGGCGTCCACTGAACAACCCGTGTGCTGTTGGCGCCGTCGTTCGTGTGATGCTCCGCCCCGAAGCCGGTGCGGGATGAACGGTGGGGCGACGTGCGCACGCCATTGCCGTCTGCCACCGAGTTGGGCGTGCTATCCTGTAAGGAGTGCAAGGACGCGATCGTGGCTGGGTAGCGGTATATCCCGGCGTGCGCTCCAGTCGTGCGCGGAGCCTGCACCTCGAGTGCGCGCAGAGACGCATCAGTGGAGAGGCGACGCTGGCCGGGTTCGCTGCCCTGCAACAGCGGGCTGAGCACAGGTACCATGCCGACCTGATCCTCGGTGCCAAGGGAACTGGACCGGCTGCTGCAGCTGTCGAGTTCGCCCTTCCGTGGGAAGACCGGCGAGCCGCCGGAGCCGAAGGGGGCCGCAAGACTCACCGTGGTCTCGGCGGCCGACGGCGAGCTGAGAGGGACAGCGCCGGTGCTAGCGCGCGCCGTCGCACTCTTCGCCACCGCAAGGCCGATTCCACCTTGCTTTTCGGGTTGGGCAACTCCAAAAGGCGCAGCCGTCTTCTCTGACATCCCGCGCTTAAGAAACGCCGTAGGAGTGTGTGCCACCACCTCGTAGCCGAGCCCGCTTGCCACACGAACGAAATCCTCGCCGCACTGCAGCGCACGCTGCCGGAGCGCGTCGGCCTCTGCCCTGCCACTCCATGACCATTGCTCTTCAGTAGACCGCGCACCTGCGCCGCCGCGCCGGCCGGCAAAGGCAGCGCGTGGCACCTTCTCCGTGTCCGTCTCCTTCAAGTCCTTCTCAAGGAGAAAGGCGACATGGCGAAGCTGCTTACCTGTGCGATGGCCATCTGTCGACGCCTCGGTTGCGGAGAGAGAGCTCTCGGTAGCGGCGGCCGAGTCGACATCCGACGCCAGACTCTTCGAGAAGCAACGTCCTGACATCGCGCCTTCTGAAACGTCAGCGGCAGGGACGCTATGTACATATATATATATATATAGATTCTGTGGTCGGCGTGCGCCGCGACTCCGTTTGTGTGTGGTATGCCCTTTGCAACGAGAGTACCACACCGCAGAGAAGCTGGTCAGGGGGAAAGCCAGAAAATGGAGGAGTGAGGAATTCCACGATCAAAGAGCCAGCGGCGGCAGCGTTCCCAAAACGGAATCGGATATGCGAGGACACACACACACACGTACACGTATACGAAGAGGGCGAAGAACGCCGATGAGCAATGATAGAGGGGAAAGGTGAAAGGGGGGAAAGGGGAATGAGGAGCAGCCGAGCCAAGGTTCAATAAATGTGGAAGGAGAGCGGCGAAGCAGCCCAAGAGGAAAACAAAAACCCCTAAAGGAGGAACGGAAAAAGAGCGGAAACGTTTGTTGCCGCTGCGCTTGCTGCTCTGGTCCAAGTACAAAGCATGTACTCCACAGAATCAGCAAGGACGACGCGACCCAGGAGACAGCGAGGACGGAGAGGAAAAGCGCGCACACACAAGCACACTCACTCAAAGATGAGAGAGGAAAGAAGGAAAAACGCCACCTACCCAGACACATTCATCGACACACCGATGGCCAGAAAAGTCGCAACGACGGCAGAGAGACAAAACAAAAGAAGGTACGCAAAAGTGAAACGGAGTGTCTCAAAGACGGCAGAGAACCGCAACAAGAAGAGCCCAAGCGCGAAAATGGCGATATATATTCTTTTTGGGGGAGAAGTATTGTATTGATCTCTCTGCGCTCCTCAGCTGCTCGGGCAGCGTAGAATACACACACACACACACACGTGCACAGCCAAGGAGAAAAAAAGGGGGAAAGCTGGTGCGTTCAGTAGAAGGCACAGGGCGACGAGGAAGACCAGAGCGAAGAGCCGCCCGGAAAAGGAGGCAGACAACGGAGAAGTCAGAAAGAGAAAAGGATTTGGAGAGGGATGAACATGGCGAGGGTAGACGACAAAGAAAGCGTTGACGTCGTGTGTAAGAGAGAAGGCTTGAATGGGAGGAGGGAAGAGACAGAAAGAACGAAAATCCGCGAAAAGGAGTGCGACCAAATTTGTTGACGGCGACAGCGAGGACAGAGGAAGACAGAAGGAGTGGAGGAGAAATGTACACACGCACAGAGAGAGAGAGATGCGATCTGCTTACGTATCGTGCCTCTCTCTCCTTCCTCTACTGTTTGCTCCTCAGCACGAGAAAGAGAGACACACGATAAACTTTTTTGTCAAAAAGCATTAATTTGTCCTCATCCAATACAACACATACAAGAAACGCGTAGCAGGCGAGAAAAGGAAACCAGAGAGGAAAAGAGCGCAATGAAGTACAGTCTCACAAATATGGTTATATAGTGCTTACATATCCGAGGTGGTTGCAGGTCGCTACTGGACGTAACGCGGGTGACAGCAAAACGGCGAACTTCTCCTATCGTCGTCTATTTTCTATGTTTTGTTAGTCTTTCGAGGAAACGTTGGGGGGAGGGGGCGAACGGAGCGTTTGATGATAATCGCAAACTTTTTTTTACGCGCTCAGAGGCAATGGGGAACGCGCGTAGGCACACACGCACACACACTCTCAAACAAGATGTGTGTCGCTAGTGAAACCTGGAGAAGGGAAGAGGGAAGAAGTAAGCAGACGGGACAAAAAGAATGGAATAAAAAAGGGAAGACTGCGTTTGTGTGGCCAACGTGAAAGGCGGGAAGAAATGTGAAGCAGCAGCCAAGTAGAGGAGAGAGAGCGAAGCGCCGTATAATGGACATTACGGGGAGAGAAACGTGCAAGGAAAAGGATATGAGAAGAGATGAGAAAGAAAAACAAGCCAGCACCAATCGCAGCAAACCGAAACCAGCAGTGGAAATAGGACTCTTCAGTTTCCATTCCCAAATGGGCGGAGAGGGTTTGAGTGCCCTGAGGGTTCACTCTCTAGTGTGTGGAAGACTGGTATTGAGTGCCGTCGAGGAGCAGCGTAGCTCACACAGGGAATACACATCCCCTGCGCCTGCATGGCACACGGCACCCTTTTCCCTTCATCAAGGGCGCACCTTGTCTTGAGTCTGTGTTCCTGATTTCCTTTTTTTTTGAAGAGGGTCTGGAAAGCAACTTCAAAACGACAACCAACGCCTCTTCATCGGCACCTAGCGTTCGACTTTTCCAACGAAATACAAAAGTCGGTCTCCGTCTCGCTCTAGACCAACACGAGCAGCGGCGCGAAGTCGTGAATCCGTCGGAAACACGCGCGCTGTAAAGCGCGAGGTGATACGAAAAGCGAAGCACGTAAGTACGCGTGCGCCGAGTACCATCTCTTCGATCTGACGCCTCCTCATCACGCACAGACACACAGAGGTAAGAACGTCAATTCGAAGGAAGCCGCCCTACGGAGGGCCGATGGGGCGTTTCATTGCAATCCGGTACGCTCTTGTTGTCGCAATGCTGGCGACCAAGAGAGGCTGGAAAAAGAAGAAGGTCATGACGACAATGGTGATGCCGGCCAGGATCGGCTTCTGCAGCCGCGGCACTTGACGGAGGTCAAGCCCCAGATACTCGTCGTAGAACTCGTAGGCGCCGCACCGAACCTGCAGCTGATACAAGCACCAGCCTACCAGCACCATGTAAAACACGTGGAGCCAGTCCGTGTACGGGTACGACATCATGACATGAAACGCGGTGTTTCTGTCTGCGTAATCGAAATCAGTCAGCATGTAGCGCATCTTCCGCCGCTGCACCGCCTCGAGGCCCAAGGTGCGGTACAGCAGATGGGTGTCCTCCTTCGATTTGTCCTCCATCGCCACGTAGTCATCACACGCATCCTTGCGCCCAACCAGCGCATTCATTCCGCGCCGCACCTGTGCAACAAGAGGGTGGCTCTTGTGCGCGTTGTGCAGCGCCTTCAGCTCATCACCGTCTCCCTTCAATTTCCCGAGCTCCACCGTAGGCGGAAACGCATAGCCCTGGAAGCGCAAGACGCCTTGCTGTTGCATGAACGTGACAGGGTCGTAGGCACGCGGTCCAGAGAACAGTGCCGCCTGCAACTTGGTGCTACTGTGGTGGTAATCGATTGGCTGCCCCTCCAAGCCGCGCTCCACCTCTTCCGCCGTGTAAACGGGCCCTTTGACGCCCTTCGTCGCAGTCCCCTCTGCGCTGTACTTGGAACAGAAGTCTGCGAAAAGTTTATCGTACTGCGGGGTGCCCTGGTAGTACTCAAGCCTCTTGATGTCCGTCTCCAGCTGCTTGGCGGTGGGTTTCGGGGCCGCCCGCTGCCTCTCGTCTTCCAGTTCCTCTGGTGTCTTCTCTACGGCAGCAAACTCGTGCGACGCTGCGAACATGCTTCGCTCCTTTGCGGTGCTACAGCTACTGCCTGCACCAACACCACCACCGCTCAAGACGCCAGCCGTGGGGTCGGCGCCGAGCGGTGTTGACTCCGATCCCCGGCGAGGAGCGTGTTCTCGGAGGGTGCGCAGGCGACTACGGTGCGATGCATCCAGTGCGCCAACCGCTGACACATCCCCTTCTGCAGCAGGCGGTGCCTGTGGAGCGCTGTAGTAGTACGCGCTCGTGTCGATCCCAGAACATTGAAGAAGAGAATGCCCAGCGTGCACGCTTGTGCTGCGCACTCTCGCAGCATCAGCATCCATGTAGATGGGGGCGGCCCGTTGGCGCTCGGCAATCGACGGAGCCCGATCAAGGCCTTCCGGGAGCTGTACCTCCTCGCTGCGGCACGTCAGATGTTGTAGTGGGCTACCCGGTTTGAGAAAAGCGAGTGATTCATCGCTCGGGTCGCGCTCCTCAGGCGGGACATAGAGCGCAGGCCGTGGTGGCGCGGGAGTATCAATGATGGGCGGCAACTCACCGCTGGAAGTGGACCCTTTGGGACTGGATTCAGTTGCTTTCTTCGCTTGCGGGGCTCGTGGGGTAGCAGCGGTGCTGGTGTCGGTGACGCTAGTACTACTGAAATGCCGTGCGGCGGCAAGGCTTTCTGTAATCAGAAGAGAAGCCCTGCAGTTTGGTCGGCTCGCACGCCCGTTACTGGAGCGAGGCAACACACCTAGGCAGCGGCCAGCCGCAGCAGCAGCGCATTCCGTAAAATATCTACCCTTCATTCCAACAGTAGCCTTGTCCACAGCGTCCTGATGCCCTGTCGATTGCAGCAAAAGGGCTGTCAACTCCACTACCCAGCATCTGCGGGTGCTACTCTCACCCTCCCCCTCCTCCTAGAGCAGAGACAAGACCCCAACAGAGAGATCAATGAGAACAGAAGTGCGTTTGAAGGCCCCCTGCAAAGGTGCAAGGCAGCAAGCGACTGCGTGCCAAAGGTGTAAAGGCGACTGTAGGTGGTCGCGGAAGCGAGGCAGAAGAGGGGTTGTGCGCGATGCCTTTTCTTCGGTAGAGACCACCTTCATATAGGCACACAGGAATCAAGTGGGGTGAAAGGCTATAAAAAAAAAGTAGGCGGAGAGTAGAGTGTCTCTTGCTCATCAGGCAGCAAAAAGAAAGGGGGCGCATATCACCGCTCTGAGGCATGGAAGGCGACAACGTGCGCTACCAGCAGCAGCCGAGTGTGGCTTGTGCCGCGCGAGAGTCGTTCCGCGCAGCAGCCGTGCCCTCTCCTTTCATGAGGGGGAGTGCAAGCCCAGATTGTCGCTGGCCCCGACCGGTGCAATGATCCGACAAAAGAGAAAGGAAAGGAAAGCTTGTGCGAGCCGAGCTCGGGATCGTCCCTGTCTCAACGCATTTCCTTTTTGTTGCTGCCTCCCTTCTCTCGTCCCCTTTCGAATAAAGTCCCTCGTATTTTCTTTGCTGTTACAGAAATTGTTTTGTTTCGCTTTTTCTCCGATATGGAGCAGAAAAAGATAAATATATCATACTAAGTGGAAACATGTGTACAAGAACTGCACGCACACGCATCCAGAAAGCGCCAAGTGCAGAAATAGTGATGGTCACTGAAAGACATGTATTCGTAAAAAAAAAAAATGAAAAGAGAAACAACAGCGACAACGAAAAAAAGGAGGGGTGCATGTGTGTGCGGTAGCGCTACATCACTTCGCGTTAAAGGACACAAAACGAAAGAAAGCTGAGGAAGAGTGAAAAAAAAAAAGAAGCGAACAAAAAAGCACGAAGCGCAAAGATATGACGCGGGAAGGAGTGCAGCACAGCGCTACGGAAAGAAAGCCCATCCGCATACTACCGTTTCACACAGAATGTATGTCAGCACACCCTTTGCGACTCTTCAGAGATGCATGAATGCAACCACATGAGTCCAACCATCGTTATTAAACATCTGTTTTTTGTTCCCCGTTTTCGAAAAGTGGAGTGTTTTCTTGTTTCCGTTTTCCATCCCTTGCCCATGCTCGTTCAGCCAAGGTGCGTCAAGATGAACGCTCCACGATTCGCTCCTGAGCTCTTCTCAGAGTCGGGGAGTGTTTGAGAAACTACAGCCACGACTCCACCCTGAAGTTCTGATAACCTGGAGTGCATATATGCACAGCCCTCTCTTCTGAGCACATTGGGTGGCCACATCTCTCTCTGCGAATCAGAGGAGTGGAAGCGTAGATAACAGAAACTACACATCCCACAGATATACATGTATAAGCAGCTAAGCGCGTAACGCAGAGAGATCCTCAGACTGCCGTGTCACTCCTTGCTGCGACTCCTCACTGTTGTACAGAGCAAAGAGAAGACGGCTCGGTGACATCGGGTTTGCTTCGTAAGATCCATTCTACGCGTGGCCTGAAGCGTGCCGAGGCATGCATAACAACACTCTGCACACATCTACCATGAGACAAAGGTGAACTTACTCCCTCTCCTTCGCAGCTGCGTGGCTGCAGTCAAGCTGTGGCGCATCCCGCTCCTCCCCACTCCATTTTCAACACTTTTTATGAGCGCGTCCGTTCTCCGCCACGCAACGTGAGCTCGACAACACTCTACCCGGCATGTCGCAGGCCCCCATCGCGTGGCGCAAAGCAGTCGTGCACACGCTCTACAGCAATGCGCCGACTCCGTCATCCGAGCATGGCCTCTGCCTCAAAACACTACCGGCCTGCGAAGCGGAGGCCGCCTCACAGCGGCTCACATTGCGCCGGTCCCCACCTCGTGCGTCCCTCGGGGTAGCTCAGGCTCCCCCCGCCAGCAGGCAGTGTGAGGCGCGGGGCGGGGATGCGCTCGAGCTGCGGCGACACCATGCCCACCAGATGGATGGCGCAAGTGCGTTCACTGCCGCAGGTCGCTCCGGCGCAACGCCATCCACGACCTGACCGCCGACATCAGCAGCGACACATCGCCCTGTCCACCCCTACGTCACAGCTGCTTGGCCCTGCCACCACCAGAGGATGTTCGGCATTGGCAGGGGACAGGGGGTGCTTGCCTTCCTCACACACAACGCGGGGTGTAACGGACCCTGGACACCACACTTAGGTGTCCCCCTACCCCTGCCTTCAGGGGGCTGGGGCAAACAAGAGAAAGAAAAAAATAGAAAAAGGGTTGAAGGGGAGATTTCAAGCTGGGCAACGTGTCGTCGTGGCGTCGCTTTTTCTGGGGCCTCTACAGAGACTCTTTTGCGCACTCCTACTTCTTGCGATACGTCGCGAGCTCCATGACACGGATGTCGGCTGTGTCTTCCGTCTTCGGAAAGGCCACCGGAATGGACACAACCTCGCCCACCTGCTCTACCGCATCACTGCCGCCCAGCAGATGGAAGATCTCTGCTTGATAGTTGCCTTTGAACGTGATCAAGGGGTCAGTCAAGTACGTGTTGTCCTGCGCGTCAGCGTCCTCGGCGCTCTTCTTGATGTTATCCCAGTTGTAGTCGCCACCAATCACGAGAAGACCGCCCTTTGCGACACGGCTGAGCAGGTGGGCAGGAATGGCGCTTGGTTGGTAACTGCGCTCCAAGCAATTCCAGCACACCACCAACGACAAGTCGGAGAGGTGGGAGTGCAGGTTTGTGGGGTCGGACTGAAAGAAGGTAGCGCGCTTGAGGGTCGGTTCCCACCGGAAGTTCTCACTCTTCACAGTATGGGCAGTGCGCTCCCCGTTGGCTGAGTTCTGGACGCTGTACTGGCACTCGCCGCGCTCGCGAATGGCGAAGCCAGGCATCAGACGGCGCGCCGTATAGTCGACGCCAAGTACCTGTTGAAAGGACGTCGTTAGCTCGAATGCGACGCGGCCGCCGCCGCATGCGATGTCCATTGCTCTCACCGCTGGCACCGTGGCATGTTCCGCGAACATCCTCCTGGCATACTCGGCGATCGCAACACAGCCGTTTGGCAAGCCCTGGAAAGAGTCGCGGAAACAGGTGTTGGTAATGGCATCCACCTCAGGATCGAGACCAAGACAACCACACTTGCTCTGCGGTTCAAGTACATCAGGTCCCTCCACGTAGCGCAAGCCAATGTACTGGAAGAAGTGGCGGCGAAAGGCAAAGCGGGCGTCGCGGGTGGCCATATTGCCGGTGCTCGCCCACGTCCCACCCTTCATGCACGCGTGCTGGCCATCGAATGTCGGGAGAGAAAAGTCATCATAAAAGGGATGAACCCGATACCCAGGGTAGGGGTGGACGCGGGTCTCGCAATGCTGCCACACGTTGCCGATCACGTCATAAAGGTCGCCGTGCTTGAACTTGCTGACAGGACAGCTGCTCTGGTAGTGCTCGAGGTTGATGTTTCCAGGCGCCTTCTCACCCCACTCCGGCTGATCCTTTCCGATGTACCGGTCAAACAGCAGCGTCCACTCCTCCTCGGTCAGCATGCGAATCCTCTTGCCCAGCTGCTCGCTCTTGAAGGAGCAGAAGGCGTGAGCCTCGAGGTTGTTGAGCTCGCATGGCCAGTCCCACGGGAGATCGATCAGCTGCGTCTGAAGACGCAGCGCGAAGCCGCTCTGGCGGGTCTCGTCACGCACCCAGAACCACGGGTGCTCCGGTTTCTTCCACTGCACCCACTTCCAGCCCTCTTCGTCCCAGTGCCGCTGCACATTGTACCCGTCTGCCTTCATGAACGTGAAGAACTCAGCGTTGGAGACGATAAACCTGCTCGCTTTGAACGGCGCCACCTCCACTATGTTGCATCCATTCGTGTAGTCGCAGTCCCAGCCGTACACACGAGAGTTCGGCATGCGGCCTACCTGTACTTTGCCGCCCGCGATGGGCACGAGGTCATTGATTGGAGCTTGAGTGCCCGCGTCGGGGCAGCGCTGCCAAATGTCAGACATGACCGTAGAAATGTATTTCATTGGCAACTCGCGAACGTGCACGGAGACGGTCTCGAAGTGAATGCGCTCATGCTCGGCGCACATCAGCATCACCCACCAGAAGGCGTTAGCGTCATTATCGGTGCTGTTTGCCAGTGTCAGCGGCATCTTGAGGGGAAACTTGCCGCTCGACATGAGCTGGTCAATGCGGTCGCGCACCTGGCGACGGTACTCGCACACCGTCTCCACGCTAGGCCAGGAGTAGTGCGCCTCGTTCAAATCATCCCAGCTCATTTCATCGACGCCGATGGCGCACATATTCTCGAGCCTCGGGCTGATCCGCTCCGTTAGGCCAGCCACGCGGAGCTTATTGATATAGAAGCATGCGGTGTGGCCGTAGTAGAAGATCATGGGATGGCGAAGTTTGTGAATGGGCGGCACAAGGAAGGACTCCTCATATGCAAGGCAGTCGAAAACCCTCTCGAACAGCTCCATTGTGTTGTGAACGTAGTTTCGGATCTCCTCCATCTTGGCCACCGGGTCGCCGCTGTCAACTGTTGGCATGCGTTGCGAAAGCAGGTTTCGAGGGGTTGCGAGTTTGTAGCGCTCCTCGGCCTCTTGGCCGCTGTAGTGACGAAGGTGCAGCGCCTTCATTGTGTCTCTGGTTCCAGAAAACAATACAAGTCCGTGCAGCAAAAAGAAAATGAACTAATATATATATATATATATATGTATTCGAAGCTTACTCCGAAATAGGACGAATTTTACCAAAAGACAGAGCACACACCCAACCACTTGTACTTCAGGGTGCACGGAAAGTAAAATCCACAGTAAAAAAGGTAAGTATTAGGCTGCACGAAGAAAGGAAAACGCAAAAAAGAAAGCTCCCTCGACCTGAGTGAGAAAGGGAAACTGAGAGAAGAATAAAAGGAGAGAGAGAACGATGTCACAAGATAGGCATGATGCATTGCGATCCATGTGTTTCCAACTCTTCCTGGTTGGTGAGTTTCCCATTGCCGTGGACGAGTACACCGATTTGGTATCCCTTTGCTCGCGACCTCGATACCTCTGGAGCTGGCACAGCTATCAGTGAGAATTCTGTTATTTTCAGGTCCCCATCGGGTAACCCTACCCACGAATAGGTAGACTTACGTATCCCCCTTTTCCGTCACCCAAGGATCCCCCTGTCATGGTGAGTAATCAAGAGGAGGGCGGGTGGAGGGAAAAAGCAAACGCTTGTCATGACTCCATTCCTCGAGATCTGAAATGAGCAGAAGAACAAAATGAAGAAAAGATACGTGTGTGGTGAAGCATGTCATTGGAATCGTGGAAAGTGCCTTGACTCACTCCTCATCATCCTATCGTCTTTTTTATTACTTAGATCATCCCGCCCTCTTTCATTCCTGTCGTAAGCTTTCAAAGAAAAAAAAATGCGACAGGGTAGCGGAAGACAAACGACTACTGAGTAGGGCGAAGGCATCGCGCAGAAGAGAGAGCCTGGCGGAAAAACGACAGCGATGCAGAAGGCAAAGAGACAGGGACGAGAGAGGAAAAGCATGAGCAGAGGTCCAAGGAGAACCAATGGCGCGGGCGTAAGATCTGCGGTACTTGCTAGCAAAATATATATATACATATATTATTATAAAGCCACCACCAGTTAACGTGTGCTGGAAAGAACATTCCTGACATCTCGAGAAAGCGTCCCGAGGTGAAGGAGCACAACAACGCCAGGTGCCGTGCGAGGATGCACGCAGGCACGGCTTGAATCGCTAACTGTGAGTTCGAGGAATCGATGCAGTGTCTGAGCCGTAAGCAGCAGCAGTGAAATCAATGAGCAGAGAGAGTGGTGCTCGCAGTACAGCAGAACCTTCCATCAGCGCGCATGTCCGTGAAGAAAAGAAAAGAGCAAGGGGAAAAAAGCAACTCGCGAGCACGCGAACGTATCACGAGAAAAAGACATGCAACAGTGTGTAGAGCTCACTCAACTCCGTAGCTAGCAGCTTCTTGCGGGCTTCTAGAGTGGTCGATGACTCCGTTTGTGTGCACTTGGTGGAGCGATGAGCCAGCTCTGTGGGCTGTATGCACGCAGCCGTGGCAAAGGGTAAAACAAGAGAGCCAGCGGAGCAAGAAACACCGTACAAGCTGAACTTGTGATTCTCAAACCTACACGGAAGTGTCATTGGTTGTGTTGCCTCCTTTTGCGTGCTGCTGGTTTCTTGGGCTGCGCAGTTGTCGAGTACATTGCGCTGGCCGAGCTTTGCCAACAGTGCCGTGCTCCGTTTCACCAGGACAGCGTAGTCGCTTTCATCCCCACACGCTTCCTCGGGAGTAGACGTGAAAGGGATGGCGCTTTTGCTGCTGTGCACTTGGTGCCGTGCCTCACGTCCGGGGATCGCGGCCGAGTCATCTTCATCACCTCTGGCTGCCGCTTCTGACGCGTTCCCTCTGTGACGTTTCCTGGCGGCGTCCATTCTGCACCGCTGGCCCTTTTTTTCTGCGGAGGGGCAACGAGTGCTCTGACAGTGGGTAGCGTGCGCCCCTCCTGGGAAACAATGGGTTCTTGTCAATGAAACCTTGAGCCTTTGCAGAAGCAGTGGGGATCCCAGATGACGAACAAGTAACAGTGACCTCTATGAAGAAAAGAAGTACGCGAAGCAGAATAGGTGTCGAGAAAAACGAAAAAAAAAATGAAGTGGATGCACCACGGCAAATGGTTTGGACAACATGCATACTTGGATAAGCGAGGAGAAGTTCGAAACACCACGCATCGATTGTGATGGCCCTGTGGCACACTCGCCATCGCCCCCCCCCTGTTTCGCGGTCAGATGCATGACGGCATCAAGGAGTCATTTGGTGTAAGCAAAAGGAAGGGGGTCGAAAGCGCCTGCGAGCGTTGTTTCGCTTCACGTATTCGCAAATTGAAAAGGCAAGCGCTTTGTCGGCGTTCCATCCCTTTACGTATACTCGAGTGCAATTTTTCGATGCGTGCAGAGCAGCGCCAGGGACTTCAAACGGACTAGACACTCCTCAGTGACCACAAGACAAGTAGAAGCCCCATCATGGAAGCACCCAAAACGGCGAGAATCAAGGCGGAAGACGCGACAGATTCATTTTCCAGTCCCTCCACGGCAAGATAGTCGTCGCCGGTGTAGCAGTAGGAGGTGTTCCCGGCCCCGTCGCACTGGAATGATTTACCATGCAGCCAAGTATAGATCACGGCACCGTATCCCCAGCGCAGGATGCTGAGAACGCCGAGAAGAGGCGGAAGTGTGCGCAGGTTCAGAAGAAACCCTGAGAAAATGATGCTGTACCCAAAGTACGCGTACGAGACCCACGTCACCCACCGCCGCGAGGGAAGCAGAGTAACCAAATACTGAAAGGCAGCGTGGGTGCAGGTGACGAGGCCAACCAATATGGCCAGCGAGTAAGACGAGCGCAAGACAAATAGTACAAATGGCAGGAAGAGGGCCAAGTAGACGCTGCGGATGAGCACAATGCGGACGCAGAGACACACGATAAAGCTCAGAGACCCGTACAGCTTGCGCTTCCGGTGGCCAAGTGCAACGCGGAGTTGATCACGCATGCTCTCGATCGCGGCAAGGTTTGAAAAAAGGACAAGCACAAATGCTATAAAGATGAGCCCGCGGATGTTGTACATGCCGCCTTGATTCTCTGGCTGCGAGTGCACTGCCACAGTGAGAACGATCAGCCCGATGGAAAGGAACGCAACGCCCAACAGCAGCTCAGCATCCGCCGGAATCTGCTTTAGCGTGTACCTGAGCAGCACACCAAAACGCCAGACGCCATGTGGTAGTGCACGGGGTGGGGGAGGCGAGGTGTGCGTTGTGGCAACACTTCGAGCGTTGACAGGGTCCAGCGACGAAAGGAGAGCCGCATGCACTGATGAGTCGTAGTACTTGGCGGCGTAGAACATGGTCTGCGACTCACTCTCGGCCCACTCCACTGCCAAGTCCATCAGGTCTCCGCTGGTCGCCACTTCCACAACGGCGCTGGTTGACGCACTGCCCCCTTCAGCCGCACGGCAGTAGAGCGGCGGCGGCGTGTCATTCAGGACGTCCATCAGAAAAACGCGCGACGAAAGTCGCGGCGGCGTGCATATGACTGAGTACAAGCGACTCTCTGGCGCCTTCACACCCCTTTGTGAAAAGGGGCTGGAATCGGAAGGGGGGAGCGATGGCGCGTGGAAAGTCCGCAGATCCTCCTCGGCAGCTTGTGCTTCCGCGCCATGACCCAGCACTCCTTTCCAAAGCGGCTGCGGTATGTGCCTCGGTATGCGAAGGGAGTTGAAGTATGATATGGCGTCTTGGCACTTCCCGGAGAACAGTACCACTCCCCCAGCGCCAAATAGGAGGAGTGTGTCGGCAGCGCTGTGCAGGGGCATGGGCATCGATCGCGTACTCAGCACCACTGTTTTCGTCACGTCTACGCAGAGTCGGGAGAGAAGCTGGGTGCACTCGTTTTGCTCTACCAGACCCATGGCGTCGAAAGGGTATGAAAAGAACAGCACCGGTGGGTCCAGCACGAGCTCAAGCGCCACCTGCAAGCGGAACTTCTCCGACTGTGAGAGGTCTGCGACTTTCTTGCCGAGATCGAGACTGACGAAGTTGGCGGCTGCTAGCACCAACTCTCGCGTCCAAGTGCGCTGCTCCTTGCAGTGGAGATGCACCACAAACCACAAATTGTCCTTCACTGACAGGAGAGGGACGAAGAGGGACTCTGCCCCCACGTAGGCAATGAGGCGCAGTCGAGTTTGCGCGTCGACAGCCGCATCACCGACCCAGATATCCCCTGACGCCTGTGCACCTCGCCCTGCTATTACCGTCATCAGCGACGCCGCAGCAATACCGTCCACGTCGGCCACCACGTGCAGCCTCCCTCGCCTGAACTGGGCAGACACAGCCTGGCAGCAAATACGACCGCGACGCCCATTGGGATAGAAGCGTTGCAGCCAGGGTCGCTGCACCACGGCGACGTTACGCACAGCCACGTCAATGCCGTCAGAGCGAAACACAGAGTGATAGTACTGCCTCATGCGCTGCCCTCGCACTTCGGCGTTATAGTCATCGGCGTTAAAGTTTCGCCCATACAATCGCCCGTCGGCAGATGGGTAGGAGTTCGCGGTGGGGTTGCCCACTAACGGCGTGCTTTCGAAAATCATTCAAGAATATGCGCGAATCGGACTGGGGAGAGAGGACAAAAGAGGGAAGCGATCTGAATGAAAGCATGCTAGTATGCTGCCACTAACTCTCCTTGCAGCCAAAGAAAATAAACAAGCACCTGCCACGGAAGTGTTTGGAATGACTTCCGCGTCACTCATTGACGCATAAGTACGGCAGCGCGCAGCGGTTTACCTACAGCCAAGAAACAAATCGGAGAAACATACCTCTTTCGCCGCGCCTCAGCTGTAATGTGTGCCATCCGTGAGAGTCTCATCCTGTAGACAGCCGACAAGGCAACGCGGTAGTTTCATCAAAGCTCGTTTGTTGTTTGTAAATACAAAGAGATATGTTAAAGTGAAACACGCAACATGATGCGCACCAGGCGGCACGCCAATGAAAGACGGTGCTCTTTGTCGCGCCTTCTGTGCGGCGCCCTCTGCTCCTTTGTGCATCGTCCCTCTCTCTGTCGTTCTCCTTTCCACCTCGACCAAAGCGACAGAAGAAGGGGCAAGATAGCTTTACAGCTGCCCATAGGAGCGCAGAAACGGAGAGCAACAGCAAGGACGAAGGATGAGGTGGGAAGACACGCGCACTTGAGAGCAGAAGCGAGGCGCTGCACTCGATCTCTGCTCTTTTTTCCTTGCTATGTTCTGAGGCTCACCCAGCACAAAGCAACCCAAAACACTGCGTTTATAGTGAAAGTGAGAAAAGGGGTTTAGGAGAGGGGTTGAGGGGATGAGCTCCATAGCCTTCCCCCAGCACGTCAAAGAAGGCGCCAGAAAAGAAGATAAGGCTGTAGAGAGGAGTGGTCGCAATTCAAAATCCTCATTCCTCATCATCTATTTCTCAAAGAAGAGTGCGAAAGAAGACGTCTCATGACGGTCGCGACGTGTACGCGACGTGCAGCGTAGTGAAGCCAAGGCACAACGCAAGCAAGGATGAAAACGGTAGGCCAAGGAGTGGTGGCATCACACATGCATTCACCACACGTCGTGCCGAGATACTTCACCGTCAGCACAGTTTCCGAGCGCGTCTCCGTTTCGGCACCGCTGCTCAAGTCCGCTCAGACTCAGTCGACAACCGTCGCGAAGGGGGAGGTGAATGAGCACAAAGAGGGCCGAAAAGGGGGGCCACACATCTGGCGGCAATGGCAACGCAACAGCAGCAAGCGCAACGCTCTCATTCCGCCGAGCTTCGGCTTGAAGAGGGAAAGAGGTAGAACAAGAGGGAAGATGCTGCAGCGCGCAAAGCGCCTTTTTCTTCTGAACGCGCGACGGGCAGCAAGGCATGCTTGTAGGGACTGCAAAAGTGGAACCTCCTCACCGCTGTCGCATTCAAGAAACACCACAGCTGTGCAACCGACATAGATAGTTCGCAGCACTCCCTTACGACAGCTGACAGTCACCCTGTTCTCGCCCGACACGCTGTCTGTGGCTCCCAGAACCGCAGACGTCGCGTACACAAAAACACAAAATCGAGCGGCGCCACGGTGCGCGCGGGCACGTGCTCGGACTCTTCCCTCTCCCTCTCGAAGAAAAAAAGAAAAGGTGTGTTGGACGGAGTGTATACATGACGCTCTCGTAAGTATTCACAGACACAAGCACACATCACAGCAATCACATCAATGTCATCCACAACTATAGACAGCAAAGGAAAGGAGGAAAGGGGGAAGCAAGGCATGGGTGACGCAAAAGGAGCAATAGCGAAAAAAGAAGGGCGAGAAAAGAGGAGCACAGCAAAGTAACAAAGTCTTTTGAATTCCCAGTCTTCGGCCTTTCCCCGTTTATCTTACTGCGGCTGAGAGGGGAGAAGGGGCTCTACGAAAAGAGCGCACGAAAGAGCACACCGATATGTTATCACATGAGATTAAGTGGGTCGAGCTGGTGTGATGCGGTAGCCATTTGGTAGAGGAGCTAAAAGACAACAAAGCGAAGAGAAGCAGCAGATGGTGCTTTTATTCGTTCTTGTTCTTTTGCTTAATATAGGTGATTCCTCCAAGGATAGTGCGTGCATGTAATCACCTCTTGCCAGGCGGTGCCGCCTCTATGGACTTTTCCTCCGTGGATGTACTCTTTGGTTTTTCCTCTGCTGCCTTCGGCGCGGGCGGCGGCCTCACAGCCTTTCGGCAACGTGCGCCGATACCCAAAAGAGCCTTCTCAGTGATGGGCTTTGAGCCGGCGCCGTAGTCGAATGCGTCAAACACTGTCGACACAACGTGGCTAGAGTTGTGCGTCTCTTGACCGATGCACTCGATGACATCCGAGACCACCACGCTCTCCTCAGGAAGCTTCTTCTTGCTCAACTTTTCGAACATCCTCTTCACGTTTTCTTCCGTCAGGTAGGCCCCGACGGCTTCCTGCAGACCCTCGAAGCCAATGTCAGAGTCGCTCTTCTCAGCAGAAGAGGTGATCTTTTCAATCTTCTCTACAAGCTTGTCTGCGCTGTTTGGCTCGTCGCTAATGGAAGACATCGTGTCGACAGTCTCACATAACGTTTCGAGACTCGCACGAACCGTCTCTGGCAGATTCTGGATACCTAAAAGCTGCCGCCGCTGCTCGACTGGCAAGTTGTTCATGGACTTACGAATGCTATACCGAGTCGGCTTGATCCACCAGAGCGTGTTGTATGGAACACTGTCATCCTGCGCCAGAGAGTTCCACCACTCCAGCTGTACTCGGAGCGTCTCAGTTCCCTCTGTCCACCGCATGCCGCGTGTTTGGTTGGCCTTGACAAGCTCGTCGTTGTTCATGCCGTCAAGCCCCTCCAGGCGGATGAGCCGGTCATCCTCGCGAGCCTCGTGGTATCGGCGGATGATCGAGCGCCGCATAATAGGAGACAACACGCGTGTGGGGAGGAGGGAGTGATACCATTTGTAGACCCCAACAGACCGACCGAGACCAACTACGATGTTGTCCGGAACCTTGAATACACTAAACGGCCCATCACGGCCAAAGTACGGCGCCACCAGACGGATGTCTTTGGGGGCGATTGAGTCGCCCATAACGGCACGTCGGATCACCTCCTGCTGCTCCTTGTCAAACGTGGCCAACGCTGTGGCAGACAGGTAGTCCATCGCGCGCTGACGAGCACGCAGTGTCTTCATCGCGTCGCCGTACAGGCGGTTGCGCCCCTGGGACTCCGACTCGAAGGTCGACGGAATAAGCCCAGGAAACATCTTTAACGCGACCGGCAAAAGAAGCTCGGCAAAAGGAACCACAATGAAGAAGCTAAACGGCACCAGCCGCAATAGATCCTTAGTTGAGCTCTCCAAGAGAAGTCGCTCGCGTCTCGTGAGAGCGACACCTTTCTTCAGCTGACGCGAGTACTTCCAGGCCAAGCGTGTGTTGATGAAGAAAAGTCGAAACCCATGATACACGTGGCGCAGGCCCTCGTAGGCGATACCCATGTAGTACTTCACCTTTGATGGTGGCTTCTTCGCGACTCGCTGGGCGGACGCGCTAGACACCTTCGCTGTCGACTTTGCCACCTGCGCATTGGCGCGGCGTACAAGGGTATTCCGCAGCATTTGCCCGCCACCCGCTATCCAGCAGAAGTCTTGCTGATGAGAAAAGTCCAAGCAAATGAGGCAGCAGTGGTGCAGAATCGCGATGGGTGCGAATACGATGTGTAAAAAAAGAGGAAGTATGTGACTATGATCAGAATTTTGAGAGTGTAATGTGTTTTTCCTTTGTGTGTATGTTATCTAGCGGTCACGATCAAAGCTGCACCATTGGGCGAGGGCGAGAGTCAACATATAATGGAAAGGGCCTCTTAATCAAGATGGTGTAAGGAAAAGGCAGAAGCAGCGAGTCGTGCACGGCAGTTCAGCTGCCTTATGAAGGGCACTGAAGCAGGTGCTCGTTCCAGGTCTACGCCGCGTGTGTTCGTAGTTGTCTATGTCTGATTCTCGTGCGCTCGCCAAACCGTGGAAATATCCCAGCCCCTCAGTGCCATTGCGGACAGGCTTCTAGTTTGGTATCGACACGATTTCGCTCCTTTTGTTCAGTTAGCTGCGCCCATGTGCAAAAAAAAAACGGATGGAGGAATGGGCACCACGCGTGCGGAGGTGATCCATCGCGCGTCGACATTCTGTCTCCTCATTCCTACGCCTCCTTCTTCTTCTTCGACTCCTCCGCCGTCTCGCTCTCCGCCGGCGCCTCCTCCTTTGCGAATCCGAAAAGATCCAAAACAGCTTCGCAGACAAACGCGGAGAGGGATACCTCCTGTTCTGCATGCGGCTCACCCCGCGCTGGCTTCTCTAAAGAGGTTGTGAAGACACTAAGTATATCAAAGCTCCATGCCGCCTTGACATCCCCGTTGTACACGGCGACAGCAGAGAATGTGACGAGAAGCCATGGTACGATGAAGAGGAGCGCTGGCTGGCCATGTTGGAAAATCAGCATAACAGCCATAGTGTTCACAAGACTCAGAGTGTACGCGACCATCGACGTGGCAAAGTACAGGCTTCCCCTCCTCACATAGTCCTTCGAGAACACCAGCGTTTGGCATATAAAAAGGCCAGGCACAATGATGTCACCGAGTCCAAGGAGGCTTTTCTTGGAGCAGTCGCCAAAGATCGTCTGAGGAAACACGAGTTTTATTGGTCCGTCAATGCCGGTCGCCACCATCAGCATGACGTCCGACCCAAAAACCCAGAAAATGTCGTAGAAGAAGAGGCCAATCAGCAGAATGAAAGAGGTCGTGAACCCATTCACAGGAAGCCTTTCAAGAGCTGTGACGGCGATAGAAAAGGCCAGTATGTTGCTTGCGATCCAGTTCTGAGCAAAAAAGCTGGCGCACCCGGTTCCTACGCAGATCAGTCCGGTGACAATATTGGGCTTGATATACCCTTTCACGAGCATGTGAAGAGCGAAGACGCTAATCAAGCTAAGATAGAAGGAAATCAGGATGTTGAAGTATTCCTTAGGAATAAAGCGCAAGGAAACGTACAACGAAAACAGCATGACAGAGCCATTCAAAGGCATTGACAGCGCCTCGTCTGTTTGGAGTGCGATGTCAGATTTCCCTTTCATCATCACCTTCCTGCACCGAAGCGCCCCTACCGCCACTGCGGTGATGGCGCACGTAGCCAAAAAAGTGAGAGCGATGTAAACCTGCGGCATTGCGCCTCGCAAAAAAATGAAGGGCTGAGTGCAAGGAATGCAGAGCACCGCATAAAGAAGGCTGAGAGAATCTCAGGGAAACGAACGCAAGCAAGTGCCAAGAAAAAAAAGGGAAAAGTGAATGCAATGTGAAGTGAAACTACGGATGTGTGACTCGTGCACCTTGCCACAACGGCAGGCTCATTTTCGAGGGCTGAAAAACGTTCAATCGCTCCAGCCCTGACCGCTTTCAAGGCAGCATGCACAGCCACTGCGGCTGCAATGCTGCTGGTATGAAAACGAGAGAGCAAGCCACTGCCCTCTGCTATCTAGCTGCCATTTTTTTTTTTATTTGCCACCTAGCTACTTGGTTTTGTCTTCGATGCATAGCAGTGCCTGGTATGAATGCTTCACACTCGATCCTGGCATGGCCATAGAAAGCCTCAACTGTTCCGCTTCCTCTTTGGGGGTGGCAGCTCGCGCCCGTACTTCTCTCTGTGCTCCTTTTCCAGTGCCAAACGTCTTAGAGAACCTCGGTGACGCTTCGACTTGAGATGTATCACCATCTGACCGCGACCGTAGACCAGAATCTTGCATATTTTGCACTCCTTTTGTGAAACTGGCTCGCGAGAAGCCAGCTGCTGCTTTAATGGAAACAGCGATTCTGCGAGAGGCTGCACCGGGGATGTCCCTAAAAAAGTATCCAAAGTCCTTTGAACAGAAGGCAGAGCGTCCACGCCCTCCTGTACCCATAGCTGCACAAAGTGAGTCGGTGCCTCTTTCAAGGAAGAAGAGTGCAAAAGTGGAAGAAGGCGGTTTTGAATCCATCGCTCCTGCTGTCGGGCGTACCGGCGAGTATTCGACTTGATTTGTGCGACTGCGTTCTCACAATCGCTGCTCGAGATTAGTGACGGATTATCGCTAGTAAAGAACTGGGAAAACTCTTTGCATCCAATCGCCCCGGAGAGACTATTATGCGGGAGCTTCCGACCGTTTTTCAGCCAAAATGCTTTGACCTCGCCCAACATCCCGCGCTGAAGCATCAAGTCAACGCGCCTGTTCAGAAAGTCGTCCAAAACCTCACGCTCCATTCGGACCCACACAATAAAGAGCGCGTTGCTATCAAATCGCAGCTTTGATGCCTGGGAATCGAAGATGGCTGATGGTGCTTGCCCCGTGGAATCATAGATCTCAAGTAGCCGCTTGATTCGACGGCGATCATTGGGGTGATATCGCAGCGCTACCTCCGCATCAACCGCGCTCAGGAGTTCCCACAAGCCGTCCTCTGCGTCTGAATCAGTATAAGAGCATAGAGCGTGTTGTTCACGATCGTATACTAGCGAGTCAGCGAAGAGTAGAGCTTGAGCGTAGTAGCAGGTCCCACCACAAATGATTACAGCTCCATCTGCGTGTCGCTGGAAGAAACCATTTATAAAGGACGTCACTATGCGTTCGTACGAGTGAACATTGAAAGAGGCATTGCCTGTCAACTGTATCTGCGCCTCGTGGCAGAACTCGCGTTGTTCCACGGAGCCACCGTTGTTGTCACATATAACAGATCCGTCGCTGCTGAGGAGCCCTAAGCAAAGGTGGGTCACTCCGCCAAGATCCGTCGCTGAGGGCTTGTTAGTCAAAATTGGAAGATCAGTGTAGCATTGATAAACATCACAGTTGATAATGACAACATCTTTGTAGTTGTGAACTCGCCTCAATTCTTGAGCAAGGTAAATCGCCACCCTCGACTTGCCACTCCCAGTAGACCCGATAACAAAAAAAACAGGCTTGTCGACTGTCCGCATCGTAAAATCAGCACCGGCAAGGCGAAAAGATGGAAAATGGTTGGAAACAGATGCTAGTAGAAAAAAAGACGGAAGACATCGATTGAGAGTTACGGGGATGACAAGAAAAGAAGTGCATTCAAATACTAGGTTCTAGGTGCTATGCCCTCCCCTCGTCACGCATGTTCCCGCTGGTGAATTCTCCTTTAGAAACGCAAGCGAGAGAGGTACTTTTCCTCCCGCTCCGCACACATTCAGTAGCTGTCGCACAATATGCCAATGCCCTTACTAACTTTTTTCCCTCATCAGTGTTCTTAGTACGATGCCTTACTGCGAACTCTGCTGTTAAGATTAAGCAGTACGAAAAAAGGAAATTCAATGCTCGCGTTGCTGCTCATGTAGTTGGGTACTGACACCGCATGTCGATTTTGCCGTGGCGTCACCCTGCTTTCCACCACCAGACTCGTTCGAGGGGCTCCCTGCTTCGCGCTGGGGAAGCCCTTCGGCTGCTTCATGCACCTGCTCTTCTGCGTCTGTTTCCGTCTCGTTTCCATTTTCCTTGAACGGATCACCACAAGGGTAATTCCAGCGGGCGCAGAACGGGATTCTTACAATGTCCGTCAGATTGTACAACAAGATGCCGACGGCAATAATGACATACGAAACAAAAAACAGTTTAGTGGGATATATCTTGAAAATGGTGACATTCCAGATAATGGCGTAGATGTTAGCAGTCAGCAAGGATATATTGGCGAAAGCCGCGCTAGAAATGATGAAGATTATCGGCATGGCGGTGTAAACCAGCAACATTGTGACACCAAACACCATCTGAAACAGCCAGTCTTGTCCTGTCCAGGAGCTGCGATTGGGCTTGAACATTTTCCACTCCACTGCAAAGAATTGTATCGTTGAGAAAAGCAAGGCGAACGACGACATCATTGCCAGGTTCTCGACAACCGGAATGAAAACGGGGACTTTCGTGTGATCCTCTGCCGCGTATATCTCCCCTTCCTCTGGAAATATGCTAGAGGGCTCCTGAATGTCGGTCGAGGGTGATGCCTGTGTGACTTCATCCTTTGCTTCACCACTCCCGTTTCCACCGCAGCAGTTGAAGATGAAGGCTGGTTTTGATGGTTTCACGAACCATTCTGTCAACACGTTGCTTGTCGCATACAAAGAGCTTGAAATCAAGCACAAGATGTCCCCGAGAACTTCCTGACTCCCGCGCTCGCTGCGAGAAAGTCCATCAGCGTCAAGCGCGATTAGAAACACCAGTCCGCCGATCGCGATCACCCCACCAATAACGTGAGTGACGGCAAATTTCATTCGCAACACAAAAAAGCTCATAACCATAACGCATGGTACCGTAAAGCAGTTGAGCAGCTGAACGGAAATCATGTTCGTGTACTGATAGGCAAGTACTACGACGTAGTTGGCCTCAAGGTCAATTACAGCCAAGATGGCGTACTTCCACCAACGATTTAAAAACCTAAAGTTTGAAAATCTTTGAGCGCGGTGCTTGTATATTATAAAGAGAAAAGCTGGAAGATAGAACGCGAAAATAAATGCGTATGCTGTGATAGACTGAAGCACAGGATAGCTTGCGTTGCTGTTAACGAGCTTCGTGGTAGAGACGCCGGTGAGGGAGTTGAGGAATGCAAGAGCCTGACCTAGCACTATTCGCTTGAGCAACTCTCTTACCGTCCCGAACCCGCAGCTCGCGAGGGCCGCCATTTTTCTTTTTCAGAATGTGCAGTGAGGGTTCCCTGGACTCGAATTCTCAGCTACTGTTTCCACCGCAGTTGAAAGAACAGGAGTCGAAAAGAAAAAATGTGATGATTGAAAAAGAGGTCACAAGTTACATCAGAGGTCAGAGGTAATCCTGTCAGCACACAATGCATAACGTATCGTCGCTGTACGCCTCCATACTGCCGAATGCGGAAGCTGTCAATATTGCTTGTTTTTTGCCTGTTTTTACATACTGAGGTGAGCACATTCCTCGACTCTAAGCCGTACAAACTACTTCGTAAACGATAATCGAAACTGTACGTCACAGATTCAAGTAAGCAGCATGCCTCAAAGCTGCTACTCGACCCGACCACACCTCGCGCCCGCAAAGGCTCCACCCCATGTCACACAATAGCCGAAATACACCACACGATGGCGTACATGATAGAGCCCGCCGTACTCCACTAGAAATTTTCTCTACCACCGTCCCGCTTAGCAGGTCCGAAGTCCTCTTACAGCTCGAGTCACCCTTCCATACCCCTTTCCTCATCGTCGGAAAGCGCCTGCCAGCATCCATGCGCTCTCCGTTTATCACTCGCCCAGCAACTACCCAATTCGCCTTTGCCAGCTGCTCTTCACACATGCTCAGCACACTGTTGAGAATCTCTCGCGCCCTAGAGAAGAACACCAGTGATAAAAACCCCACTTAAAGAAGTCTTCCAAAAAACATCTTTCTGGGTGCTTCGTAAAACAAGAAAGTCAGCGATGTTCAACACAGCTCTAAGGCTACCATGTGATCAGCTACACAACAAAGCCCCCACTCGGCCAAAAGTGCAACGAAAAAAAACCGTGCTGAAAAAAGACACCGCATTTTCGAAAGCAAAAAAAAAAAAAAACATATAAAAAGCACAACGGTTCCAACCTTTTCCTAACCAGATCGCTTGCACACACACAGCAAGTCTACGTCTCACTCCACCACGACACCACCCATGCGAACAACCACCTTAAAACTCTTCACAACCTCCTTCAGACAGTGCAACGCCTTTCGCAAAGATCTGCGATCCCACTTTCCGCCACACAACGTGAGCTCGACAACACTCTACCCGGCATGTCGCAGGCCCCCATCGCGTGGCGCAAAGCAGTCGTGCACACGCTCTACAGCAATGCGCCGACTCCGTCATCCGAGCATGGCCTCTGCCTCAAAACACTACCGGCCTGCGAAGCGGAGGCCGCCTCACAGCGGCTCACATTGCGCCGGTCCCCACCTCGTGCGTCCCTCGGGGTAGCTCAGGCTCCCCCCGCCAGCAGGCAGTGTGAGGCGCGGGGCGGGGATGCGCTCGAGCTGCGGCGACACCATGCCCACCAGATGGATGG
>NC_018256.1:352258-353378 GCF_000227135.1 Leishmania donovani | reverse complement strand
GTCCGTTCTCCGCCACGCACCGTGAGCTCGACAACACTCCACCCGGCATGTCGCAGGCCCCCATCGCGTGGCGCAAAGCAGTCGTGCACACGCTCTACAGCAATGCGCCGACTCCGTCATCCGAGCATGGCCTCTGCCTCAAAACACTACCGGCCTGCGAAGCGGAGGCCGCCTCACAGCGGCTCACATTGCGCCGGTCCCCACCTCGTGCGTCCCTCGGGGTAGCTCAGGCTCCCCCCGCCAGCAGGCAGTGTGAGGCGCGGGGCGGGGATGCGCTCGAGCTGCGGCGACACCATGCCCACCAGATGGATGGCGCAAGTGCGTTCACTGCCACAGGCCGCTCCGGCGCAACGCCATCCACGACCTGACCGCCGACATCAGCAGCGACACATCGCCCTGTCCACCCCTACGTCACAGCTGCTTGGCCCTGCCACCACCAGAGGTTGTTCGGCATTGGCAGGGGACAGGGAGTGCTTGCCTTCCCCACACACAACGCGGGGTGTAACGGACCCTGGACAACACGCTTAGGTGCCCTCCCCCCCCTCCTCATTGTATTGTGAGGTTAAAATCGGTATTTTGAAACGAAAAACACAACCCCCCGGCTGCCCCTTCCTTAACCTACCTTATGTGTTTGTAACAGTGTGTCTCCCACACTCTTCTTGAACCGCAACGGAGGCCTGTGAAACAGATCCTCACAGGGACAAAAATGCCACTCCCTTCTTCTCACTATCCGCCTTTGATTACTCTTCAAACAAAAAATATTGTTCTTTATAAGCGCCCACTTCTGAAACCACTAATTCTCAAAAGCGCAAAAAATATATAGCAATTTTCCAATCCCCACTAAGACGTCTCGAGGCCTTCTTCCCGAGTACCCTTCACAACAATACACCTGACACAGTCATACACAACCACGGCTCGTCTGCCTCTCTTTTGCCGCGGCTAAAGCCTTGTCGCCTAGGACACGCCGTCTGCCCCTCTGTGCGGGTCATGCGTCCACCCGGCCTTTCCTGTCCTGCCCCGCCCCTTGCCGGGACACGCGCTGCGCGATTGGCGCCGCACGAACCTGGCGCCGCCGCATGCTCTGATCCCAGCGGGTCGCATTCAGGGTTCTGCTCGAGAA
>NC_018256.1:350559-352159 GCF_000227135.1 Leishmania donovani | reverse complement strand
CCACACTCTTCTTGAACCGCAACGGAGGCCTGTGAAACAGATCCTCACAGGGACAAAAATGCCACTCCCTTCTTCTCACTATCCGCCTTTGATTACTCTTCAAACAAAAAATATTGTTCTTTATAAGCGCCCACTTCTGAAACCACTAATTCTCAAAAGCGCAAAAAATATATAGCAATTTTCCAATCCCCACTAAGACGTCTCGAGGCCTTCTTCCCGAGTACCCTTCACAACAATACACCTGACACAGTCATACACAACCACGGCTCGTCTGCCTCTCTTTTGCCGCGGCTAAAGCCTTGTCGCCTAGGACACGCCGTCTGCCCCTCTGTGCGGGTCATGCGTCCACCCGGCCTTTCCTGTCCTGCCCCGCCCCTTGCCGGGACACGCGCTGCGCGATTGGCGCCGCACGAACCTGGCGCCGCCGCATGCTCTGATCCCAGCGGGTCGCATTCAGGGTTCTGCTCGAGAACGAAAGCAATCGCGTCCGCCGGGCGGTCGGCGAGGGGTGGCCAAGGCGCATGTGCCCGGCATGCGCGGGGAGGGAGCCCGCCCACAGCACCCCCCCCCGAGCCGCCCCGAGCCGCGGCACCCCACAACATGGCGCGGGGACCCCCCGCACTGGAGGCTGGGGCACCCGACGGTGCGGCCCGGGGTGTCCTCGTCATGCTTCCGGCGTCTGCGCCACATCGGCCCACCCGGCCGGACGCAGAGGGCGCCGCACGCCTCGCACGCACGCACTTTGAGGTTGACTGGCGCAAAGACGCTCGCGCCTTTTCCGGCCGTCCGCCGTGCGCTTCTCACGCCCGCGCGCTTTGTTTTGGTGCGATGCACCACGCCAGCCGCGCACGGCAGCGCCCGCATCTCGGCGCTTCAGGGCATGTTTCCGGGCGACGTCGTTGTCGGGGGATGGCCCCCATCATCTTCCATTTCCGTCGATATCGCCGGGGGTGGGGGCGTGTGTGGATGGCCTGCCCGCACGCGCCGCAACAGCCGGGACGCCGCTATGCGTCTGCAGCGGCAGGGGCCTTTTGTCCCCTCCCCTACATCCGCCCGCCTTTCCCAGGCGTGGGTGTGCTGAGGGAGAGGCCGCGGGCAAGCATCTGCCTGAGCGCGAAAAGGTCACGGCTTGTCGCCCTGAAAGGGGCACAGGGTACCAGCCTCAGACGCCCGACGGGGGCAGCCCGCTCAGCACGACCGCTGCCGACGAAAGATGCCGTGTGCGTGCGAAGCTCCAAAAGGGCCGGCGCCTGCATGCCCGCACGAGGGCTGCCGAACCCCTGTGGCAACGCCGCGGCCCGGTGTGTACACCTCCCGCGCCAAGTGCGCAGGGTAGCCCGCTCGCGTCAGTGTGCGGGGGTGTGGGCGGGTGCGGCCGCTTTGGCGCGAGGGCGAAGGAGGGTCATGCCGCCTTTTCCGGCGCCACCTCGCCGCACGGCGGCGTCGTAGAGCAGCTTTTGGTCCACCCGCACCATGCACAAAGAACGGTGAAGACCCCTTGACGGGCGCCATTCGTGAGAGCACACCGCCTCGAGCTTCGCAAGCCGAACGGTAGCTACTTCGACGGCTTCTGAAACGTGTTGGCCAACGCCGCGCGTTG
>NC_018256.1:348587-350460 GCF_000227135.1 Leishmania donovani | reverse complement strand
CAGGCGTGGGTGTGCTGAGGGAGAGGCCGCGGGCAAGCATCTGCCTGAGCGCGAAAAGGTCACGGCTTGTCGCCCTGAAAAGGGCACAGGGTACCAGCCTCAGACGCCCGACGGGGGCAGCCCGCTCAGCACGACCGCTGCCGACGAAAGATGCCGTGTGCGTGCGAAGCTCCAAAAGGGCCGGCGCCTGCACGCCCGCACGAGGGCTGCCGAACCCCTGTGGCAACGCCGCGGCCCGGTGTGTACACCTCCCGCGCCAAGTGCGCAGGGTAGCCCGCTCGCGTCAGTGTGCGGGGGTGTGGGCGGGTGCGGCCGCTTTGGCGCGAGGGCGAAGGAGGGTCATGCCGCCTTTTCCGGCGCCACCTCGCCGCACGGCGGCGTCGTAGAGCAGCTTTTGGTCCACCCGCACCATGCACAAAGAACGGTGAAGACCCCTTGACGGGCGCCATTCGTGAGAGCACACCGCCTCGAGCTTCGCAAGCCGAACGGTAGCTACTTCGACGGCTTCTGAAACGTGTTGGCCAACGCCGCGCGTTGGCGGGAAGCCCACGCCGAGAAGGCAGGGGCGCCGATCCCCTTGTAAGTGCGGGCGTGCGGCGGGGGTTGCGGCTGGTGTTGGTGTCGCGCGCCAAAGGGTGCGCGTCCCGTTTTGAGGGTGGAGGGCGCGCCCAGCACCGTGGGCGCTGCAGCGTCCAGCGCCGCGCCTTCCAGAGGGCGGGCCGCGGCGTGGCCCGCATGACCCCCTTGTCTGGTGGGGGCGCGGGGTGTGTGGTGTCACCGGCAAAAGAAGGCGCGGTGCAGGCCGGGGTGTCTTGCTGGGCTCCGGGCTCAGCGGGCCCACGGCAGCGATGAAGGGGTCCTCGGGCTGGTCCCCCTGGGGCCCCGCATGGTAGCCTGGCCGTCTCGGATTTCCTCTGGCGGAGGCGAGCGCAGGCACGACGACCGTCTGAGAAATTCAGGATCCGGCGGGGAAGACGCGGGCCTACATTGAACTTCCCCAGGGCCGTGACGGCAACGCCCTGACCTGCCGGGCCGAACGCGCGGGCGTGGTCCGCAAGCGCCGTGCCCACCTTGGTGTGTGGCTGGCGCTGGGCCGCGCCGCGGGGGAGCGAATCCAGGGAGTCCAAAGTGGAGCCGCGAGGGCGGAGGCCAGACGGCTGTGCTCGGAGCCTGTCCCACACATGCTCGCGCAGTCGTCGCGAGACCATTCTTCCGGGCGGCTTGCGCAGATCGCTGGCCAGCGCCGCGGGACGGCGGGGCGCGGGTCCACCATCGGGCGTAGGAAACTTCAGGAGGGGCGAAAGGCGCCCCCCTTTTTCCACGTAGCAGGGGCGCGGGAAGAGGCTTCCGGATTCCGGCTCGGCTTCTGCTGGCACACCTTACGCAATACGCTGGTCTGCTCTTGCGCGCTCACATGGCGGACGCCCTCTCTCACCGCCGGTGTGTGTGGTGCGCGGGGGCCATGGATGCGCGCCCATAATCAAGGATCGCTGGGGGTGAGGGGGTTGCAGGACTGCGTCCATCTTCAGGGCCGGCTTTTTGATGAGCATGTCCGAGGGAGGGCGGTACTCGAGCGACGCGCAGGTGCTTTCCCAAGAGCTGCCTTCAATCGCGTCAGCTATGGCGTCTAGAAATGTGAAGATTGGCGTGAGGAGGTGAGCTGTTTTTTGTGTATTTTGCTGTTGTTACTACGGCAGAGATGTTTAGGTGTATTGCTGTGTTGATTGGGTAGTTTTTGTAGGTATTTTGCGATCTAGTTGGAAATGATTGTTGCACAGCTGTTGTTTTGCGTGTGATGTGTGTGATTGTTGTTTTCTAGTGTGCTGTGGGGGCGGTGCTTTAGGGTGTGTTGCATTGGGGTTGTTGGCGTGTA
>NC_018256.1:341658-348488 GCF_000227135.1 Leishmania donovani | reverse complement strand
GGCACACCTTACGCAATACGCTGGTCTGCTCTTGCGCGCTCACATGGCGGACGCCCTCTCTCACCGCCGGTGTGTGTGGTGCGCGGGGGCCATGGATGCGCGCCCATAATCAAGGATCGCTGGGGGTGAGGGGGTTGCAGGACTGCGTCCATCTTCAGGGCCGGCTTTTTGATGAGCATGTCCGAGGGAGGGCGGTACTCGAGCGACGCGCAGGTGCTTTCCCAAGAGCTGCCTTCAATCGCGTCAGCTATGGCGTCTAGAAATGTGAAGATTGGCGTGAGGAGGTGAGCTGTTTTTTGTGTATTTTGCTGTTGTTACTACGGCAGAGATGTTTAGGTGTATTGCTGTGTTGATTGGGTAGTTTTTGTAGGTATTTTGCGATCTAGTTGGAAATGATTGTTGCACAGCTGTTGTTTTGCGTGTGATGTGTGTGATTGTTGTTTTCTAGTGTGCTGTGGGGGCGGTGCTTTAGGGTGTGTTGCATTGGGGTTGTTGGCGTGTAGGGGATGGGTCGTGGGTTTGCGAGGAGGGACGACTACGAGTAACATATGCGATCGCTACTTCAGGGGTGTGTGGGTTTTTCAAAATTAAAGGGGGCGTTTCTTTTCAGGGTAAAGATGGGAAATGCTCATCCGCAGGGGTGGGGGGGGGGGGCTGAACTTGAGTGGGTAGAGCTTATTTGCTCGATGCGCAGCGACGGTGTCGTCTTTTTTTTTCTGGCCTACAAGGACCGCTACTGATTTCATTATTGGCAGGATATGTAGCTGGAAGATGTTTAGCGCTTCAAACGTAGAAACATCAGCAACACTCTGAGGTGGATGGCTGAACTCAATTCTCGGTTTGTGCCGCATGATGTACAGGAATGAAAGCACGCGTGCGGTCAAGGAATGCGTTCTAGTGCGCCAGGGAAGGGAAGGGAAGGCTGCGTAGATTGCCAGGACGTTTTTTGACAGGGAGAACGCGTGCAGCTTAATGTTGTGGTTGATGTGGTGCAGCCGACTACTTCCCTCTGTAACTTCTCACCATGTGTTGATGACTTGGCACAGTCCATGGTGCCGAGGGCGTGTGTCTGAACGGTTGAGGACGATATATTTTTTCGCAAAACAGAGCAATCAGTTTTATGTGATCTCGAAATCTTACAGTTTGCACCCGCTTTGGCTTCAATCATGCCTGCAGCTTTCGTTAGCGGCTGCAACAGAGTTTTGGTGATTTTCACTGCTTGGAAACTTTGCTAATGGAAATGTGTAGCGCTTGTGGGTTGTCAAAGTGACGTGAAAGCTAGTGAGGCGGAGAAGGCTATCAAGGCAGCATGCCCTGCCACTGCGCTGCACCACATCAAGCTGGGTATCTCTGATGTTTCGAATGCCGACTCTACAGCGCTGACTGTCAAGCAGCAGCGCCCTGCTGGTATTGGCACCTTTGCGAACAACGCTCGATTTGTGTACCGTTATTGTTTTACTGTCCAGTTTCATACTAGAGCTGGGGTTTTCATGTTTATCAACCACCGCAGCACACATGCAGTGTGCAATGCATTCGCTCCACTCGTAAAAAATGGAGGACGCATTGTGAATGCTTCTCGTAGGGCTGCTGGGAGTCATAGCGGATGATAGTCTGAAGTGACGGTGCGCATCTAGTGCTTCTTGCATTGGGGTCCATTGCCAGGTATCAGAATTTCACCTACATGCGAATTCTGGCGATCTTCATGCACTTGAATGGCCGCACTCTGCGTATGAGGTTAGCAAGCTGACCTTCAGAAGGGACATGATGCTCCTTGGTAGGGCGCATTCGATGATTTGTGTCTAAGCTTACTGCCCGAGGTGGTGTCATACAGACATGTTCAAAAAACACGTACCACAAGAGTGCACAAAAGGGTGCCGATCATTCTGTTTCTTGCGTTGTCCCCTGCGTGCCTCGATACTTTGCACAAGGTGCCTTCACTTCCGATCGGAGTGCAGCCGAGCATTTTTTTTCGATTATCACTCGCCTATTCAAACAGAAAATAAAGCGTTGCATTGCCTCTGACAAAAAGAAAGCGTTTGCGAAGGCGAAACAAGCTGTACACTTTGACAAGGGTTATGGAATATGCTTGGCTTTCATGGACTCGTTCATAGCATTTTTGCTCGCTTATAATTCTAGTCTTCCTTTTTTCTCCCGCAGATACTAAGGGAAGATGGGATTGTCCCTTGTAGAGCACACATGCTCTCGATGTGGTAAGAAGCTGCGGGAAGCTGCTATCAGAAAATCTGTGCACTGCATAAAGTGCAACAGATGGTATCACAGAACGTGTTTTATGGCCGATACAGGCGTTGTCATCGAGGAAAAGGCGCCAACGAGCGATAGATGCGTTTGCTGTCTTGCAGGGACGATAGACATGAAATCAAAGAGGTACAGTCATCACATGAACAAGTATGCGAAAGGCTTTATTAAGAACGGTTTTTGTGTAGTTCCACTTGCTGAGACAAAGACAGAGTTGGAGCAGATCACCCAGGACCTCTCCACATGGAATGCTGATCTTCTCCGGTACTTCAAGGCGTTGCTCACGACATACGAGTGCCAGGCAGAGATGGGGGGTGCTGTTCCGTCACTTGAGAGTGGGTACTCGAACTTTCGTCAGCGATGTCCGGGGAGGTTTGAAATTATTGCAGACTTCATCACTTCTAAAGTAATTCCCCTAGTCGCCAACGCACAAACGGTTCAGCAAACACTCGACGCACTTCTTTGCAACTCACAACTACAGACTGGGAAGAAGGTGATGTCATCCGGTTGTTTTCTATCGCTGATGGGCAGTGAAACGCAAAACGCGCACACCGATGGGCCTGCGCTTAGCAATGTTGTGAACCTTTTCCCCTATGCCATTAACGTATTTGTACCCTTGATCAGTGTCGACAGCCGCAACGGCACTGAGTTTTTTCCTGGGTCTCACGTTGTTGGAGATCGAAGACAAAGCAAGTCAGTCTCTCCACCTGTTGCTCTCGGCAGCGTATTGCTATTCGACTATCGAGTTGTTCATCGTGGGCTACGCAATGCAAAATCGGAACCTCGCCCTTGCTACTATGTTACGTTTTCAAGAAGCTGGTACCAAGATACGTACAACTTCAGTGAGAGGCGCTACAAGAAACGACTAGACGTGGACCCCACTCTGTTGGAGAGCAGAGAGGAGCGCATGGCAAAGAAGAGCCGCTCTGACGACGGGGGAAGCAGCGCTTCGCAACTTCGTTGAACACGATGCATCACTAGTACAAGAAAGAAACGCCTATGCATAGATACTTCTGAGTTGCTTTACAGGTTTGCGAGGGAAATTCCTTTTTGATCTTTTTTTTGCATTGCGCAAAAAAAAAATCGGGTTTTATGCGCGCTCCAAGGCTCAAATCATTTCTGTTGCAAGCTATTGACAGCAATGGGCCTAAGTAGGGCTCAGAAGCACCTTTTTGGTGCTTCAGTGTGGTGTCAAGTACTGGGAGGGGCTGACCGCTCTGCTGAAAAGTTGTACCATATGCTTGAATTCTGCTAGTGACTATGATAGTGCATTTAAGGATCAGAGGTTCACTCTATTGCTCCCCCTTTGCCTTTTTTATCTCATCTTCCTCTTTCAAACGCGTTCGACCTACACTCAAGATTCCACCATACTTTTTTTTTTCTGCACTTTACCAAATGGGCCTTCTCACACTCCTTCGCAAGCTCAAAAAGAGCGAAACAGAGCCGCGCATGTTGATTTTGGGTCTCGATAATGCTGGAAAGACCTCAATTCTCCGCAAGCTGTCCGACGAAGACCCTACCACCACTCAGGCAACTCAGGGATTCAACATCAAATCCATCAACTGCGAGGGCTTTAAGCTGAACATGTGGGATATTGGTGGTCAAAAGGCGATCCGCACGTACTGGCCAAACTACTACGATGAAGTAGACTGCCTGATTTACGTCGTCGATGCTGCCGATCGGCGTCGCCTCGAGGAGACGGCGGCAGAGCTCGACACGCTTCTGCAGGAAGAAAAGCTTCGGGAGGCTCCTGTGCTTATTTTCTCCAACAAGTGTGACCTCGCTACGGCACTGTCCCCGGAAAATGTAAGCACAGCACTCAATCTGCACAGCTTGCGCGATCGCACGTGGTCTATCCAGAAGTGCAGCGCGAAAACGGGCGAGGGCCTGCATGAAGGACTGGAGTGGGCGGTGAAGAACCTTAAGCCCAAGTGAACAGTTAATGGCGCACCTTTTTCTACTTTCGGTTTTCTGTTTTCCAGACGCTAATCGGCGCGTCTGCGACAAGTTTCGGGAGAAGAAAGAGTATTAGGGATTCTCCAAAACGAAGAATACGATAGAAACAGTTTGTTTTCTCATATACCTGCGCTATTTTTGCTCATGTACAACGGCCAATACAACAGCCGCCAGCCACCAAAGCAACAAGCAAAAGCAGCCGATATTGTGTCTGAAGAGTGGGTGACGTGCACGCGTGAAATGCATCTCCTCGAAGGGAAATTCATGTACTGTTATCCACTGCAAGGCAAAGTGAGTGCAGCTCGCCGCGATTACTCATAGGACTGCTTGCGCGTTGCGAACCAGAATACCGAATTCGCGTTCTCTTTCCCATTTCTGCGCGGTAGCTACAGTTTCAAAAACCTCGCAACTCAAGTCCTTTACCCCGCGTTTACTACCTCTTCCACATTACATGCTTTGTATGTGTTGCAAAGATTTAGTTGTTGACTCGCGTGCAACGGGCAAGTAGGAAACACAATACTTGCTCATTTAAAGCCATCCACCTACTTTGAAAATAGAAGTCGAAATGTTCTGCGCCGTAAAGCACCTGCGAGCGCCACTCGCGACTTTGAAACCGGTGCTTGCCGACTCGGTCGCAACCCAGAATGTGATCCGTCGGATGGTTGGTGTAGCAACAGCTCGTAAGGTAAACGCGAGCGCGATTAATAGCATTGCGGAGAAGACGAAAGGCGAGGGTCTGGCAGGGACAACTGCAGTAGTGGCGCGCGCGCACCTTTACCTGCTGTCACGGAATCCCACGGACGCTATTGCAGAAATCGACGCTGTCCTGCCGAAGGTGCAAGATGAGGCGCTGAAGCGCTTTGCGATCGGCATCCGCCTACGCTCGCACAACGAACTGCTGGACATGAAGGAGGCGGCACTAGGGGTTTCAGGCGGCGCTACAGAGGCGGAGGTGTCGGACCTACGCTCCAAGTTGCAGAGAGATTACAAGGAGCTGGTTGCAAGCTCTCCCGGGTGCTGGCTCGTGGAGCTGGCTGCCGCGGAGTACAGCCTTTACACCGGCGCGAGCGAGGAGGCTTACAACCACTTTACTTCAATCGAAAAGAAAATCCAGGAGTACATCAAAGCCCCCATCCACGTGTCGGAGCTGGTAGCTACCACCGACAACACGAACGAGTTCTCCCTGGTTGGTTTTCAGGTGCGACGTGCTCGCCCTGGGGTGAAGCCGGAGGGCGTCAGCGCCGCGGTGGCTGAGGGGATGGCGAATGTGATGGCCGATCCTGCTGCCGCGAAAGCTCTTCAACAGGCAAAAAAAGCCTTTGGCGGGCAGGTGACGGATGAGGAGGCGCTAGAACTAGCGGTCACAATGCAGGAAGCAAACGTGGGCCACCACTTCCACGATTTTTTCCCCACAACCCCAGACCACTACGATAAATGGACGTCCGAGGCTGCACAATCTGCGCAGCAGCTGATCCAGGAAGCTTTGACACCTCACAATGCGGGTCTCAAAGCGGAGGCCATAGACCGGATTCGTGCTTCCGTGCCCAGCAAGGCTTTTTACGACTCGGAGGAGAAGCTGCATGCGCTGCTGAAGTCGGCACCGAAGGATAAGAGTATCATTGCTTCCATCCGCGAGACGTTTGGGCCCGGCCCAAGTACGCCGATCAGCTCGTCGGATCAGGCGGTTGCCGACGCCGTGGAATCCGTGCACCTGGCGGTTGTCTCGTCGGACACGGCTGGAGCGACGGACTATGCAAAGCGCGGGAAGGAGATTGCTAAGGCTCTAGCGAAGCAGTTGCTCTACCGCACACAGGTTCAGAAGAGTGTTGCACTGGCAGAGATGAACCGCCTGCAGGAGGCCGTGGAAGCTGTCACTCCAGTGATCAATGCGAACGAGTACATTTACATGTGGCGCGCACTCTTAGCTCGCAGCCGTGCCTACAAGGGTCTCGGGCTCATCACCAACGCCGACAAGGACCTGAAGGAGCTAAACCGCCTCAAGCAGAGCCTCACGGAGCGAACTCCATATGAGAAGAAGTAGCCGAAGGCATGCGAGTGTGAGTGCCGAGCACGTGCTACTGCACGCACGATTTAGTACCGTTAGCGTGTTTTCGTTTCCCTAAAAAAGCCAAACGAACATATCTCTTGTCTTCACTTTGGTGTGCTCGACGTCCCGTTCGTGTGTTTTTTTGTCTCTTATTTTCGCGTAGGAATACCACGTTCCTGAAGAGAAGGAAGAAGGGCGGGGGTCACCTAAGTGTGGTGTCTAGGGTCCGTTACACCCCGCGTTGTGTGTGAGGAAGGCAAGCACCCCCTGTCCCCTGCCAATGCCGAACAACCTCTGGTGGTGGCAGGGCCAAGCAGCTGTGACGTAGGGGTGGACAGGGCGATGTGTCGCTGCTGATGTCGGCGGTCAGGTCGTGGATGGCGTTGCGCCGGAGCGGCCTGTGGCAGTGAACGCACTTGCGCCATCCATCTGGTGGGCATGGTGTCGCCGCAGCTCGAGCGCATCCCCGCCCCGCGCCTCACACTGCCTGCTGGCGGGGGGAGCCTGAGCTACCCCGAGGGACGCACGAGGTGGGGACCGGCGCAATGTGAGCCGCTGTGAGGCGGCCTCC
>NC_018256.1:340232-341652 GCF_000227135.1 Leishmania donovani | reverse complement strand
CAGGCCGGTAGTGTTTTGAGGCAGAGGCCATGCTCGGATGACGGAGTCGGCGCATTGCTGTAGAGCGTGTGCACGACTGCTTTGCGCCACGCGATGGGGGCCTGCGACATGCCGGGTGGAGTGTTGTCGAGCTCACGTTGCGTGGCGGAGAACGGACGCACTGAAAAAAAGGCATACCGCGTGTCAGGGAAGGGGTGCTGATATACGTTTTCTTACCAGTAGCATATCTTCTTTCTTCTAGAGCGAGGAAATCGCATCGTCACCTTCACAGAGTCTTTTTGGCTCGGCTGACATCATGAATGCACTTTTCCTTTTCTTAACGTGCGTTGCCAACCCTCAGTGAGGAGCTGGTGTCGGGACCTCTGCCTCCACGAAGAAAGAACTTCTTTCCGCTGTTTGGCACAACTAGCAGCTGGCTGTGAACGTTTTGATGAGTTTCACAGGAGAAAGTATCGACATGCTGCGCAAGAAAACAGCATGGGAGGTACATGTGCTTCACCCGCAAAGCGCTGTCTGTAGAGGAGACATTGCAGCAGCGCCTGTGGAAGTGAAAAGGGAGAAAAGGTATGGTCTCTTGCTGGCAGCGCCGTTGAGTACCAAACGCCCTCTATGATGACTTCCTCATGAGGTTGCTGGGGCTTACTGAGTCGTCTTTCTCAATGCATCAGTGCGGTACCTCATGGACGCCGCTGGAGTTGTCGAAAGCTAGGATGACACCGAACCCATTTCTTCGTCACCCAGCAGTGAGTTTCTCGCGGCCCGGTTCACTCAAACCTCCTGCTGCCCTCCTTTCTCTTCGTTGTTATGCACTGCCATTCACCACTAAGCAGCCGACCTGAGAGCGTGCCACGCTCACTTTCCTCCCTCTTCCACGGTCTCTTGCGCGTCGTTTGCCAGGCACCAGCCTGCACTCGTTCCCGAGCCGGTTGTTGCCACATTCATGATCCTAATCCTCATCGATGTGCTGATAGTCGCGCCGCCCATCATCTAAAGTGCATACCATTACTCCTGCACAAAGTCTACCGTCGTCAAAGATGTCCCAGTCGATTTCGGGATGAGTGGTGAGGCTGATCGGTTATCTGCCTCTTGATAGCACATATTCCCATGCTTCTCTGTTGCTATGGCGGTGATCGCAGCCGTTGTGGCGTTCTGTGTTCCAGCGCTGTTCGACTTCATGACAATTGCGACATCCATTGCTCTCCTGTAAGTTTTGCAGTGGTACAGCGTCCGAATATCAAACGGTGTTGAGATTCGCCTCTAATGAAATATCTTTTACGGTGGCATTCTCACCTTCACCGCCACTGCCGTTGCACTGATCATCCGTAGCATTTTTTTTCTTTCGATCGGCCCCCGATGACGAGGATGGGCACCTCAGTGCGTGGTGTCCAGGGTCCAGTACTCTGCGTGAGGAAGGCAAGCA
>NC_018256.1:338943-340133 GCF_000227135.1 Leishmania donovani | reverse complement strand
GCAGCCGTTGTGGCGTTCTGTGTTCCAGCGCTGTTCGACTTCATGACAATTGCGACATCCATTGCTCTCCTGTAAGTTTTGCAGTGGTACAGCGTCCGAATATCAAACGGTGTTGAGATTCGCCTCTAATGAAATATCTTTTACGGTGGCATTCTCACCTTCACCGCCACTGCCGTTGCACTGATCATCCGTAGCATTTTTTTTCTTTCGATCGGCCCCCGATGACGAGGATGGGCACCTCAGTGCGTGGTGTCCAGGGTCCAGTACTCTGCGTGAGGAAGGCAAGCACCCCCTGTCCCCTGCCAATGCCGAACAACCTCTGGTGGTGGCAGGGCCAAGCAGCTGTGACGTAGGGGTGGACAGGGCGATGTGTCGCTGCTGATGTCGGCGGTCAGGTCGTGGATGGCGTTGCGCCGGAGCGGCCTGCGGCAGTGAACGCACTTGCGCCATCCATCTGGTGGGCATGGTGTCGCCGCAGCTCGAGCGCATCCCCGCCCCGCGCCTCACACTGCCTGCTGGCGGGGGGAGCCTGAGCTACCCCGAGGGACGCACGAGGTGGGGACCGGCGCAATGTGAGCCGCTGTGAGGCGGCCTCCGCTTCGCAGGCCGGTAGTGTTTTGAGGCAGAGGCCATGCTCGGATGACGGAGTCGGCGCATTGCTGTAGAGCGTGTGCACGACTGCTTTGCGCCACGCGATGGGGGCCTGCGACATGCCGGGTGGAGTGTTGTCGAGCTCACGTCCCCTGTCCCCTGCCAATGCCGAACAACCTCTGGTGGTGGCAGGGCCAAGCAGCTGTGACGTAGGGGTGGACAGGGCGATGTGTCGCTGCTGATGTCGGCGGTCAGGTCGTGGATGGCGTTGCGCCGGAGCGGCCTGCGGCAGTGAACGCACTTGCGCCATCCATCTGGTGGGCATGGTGTCGCCGCAGCTCGAGCGCATCCCCGCCCCGCGCCTCACACTGCCTGCTGGCGGGGGGAGCCTGAGCTACCCCGAGGGACGCACGAGGTGGGGACCGGCGCAATGTGAGCCGCTGTGAGGCGGCCTCCGCTTCGCAGGCCGGTAGTGTTTTGAGGCAGAGGCCATGCTCGGATGACGGAGTCGGCGCATTGCTGTAGAGCGTGTGCACGACTGCTTTGCGCCACGCGATGGGGGCCTGCGACATGCCGGGTAGAGTGTTGTCGAGCTCACG
>NC_018256.1:330236-338843 GCF_000227135.1 Leishmania donovani | reverse complement strand
TCCGTTACACCCCACGTTGTGTGTGAGGAAGGCAAGCACCCCCTGTCCCCTGCCAATGCCGAACAACCTCTGGTGGTGGCAGGGCCAAGCAGCTGTGACGTAGGGGTGGACAGGGCGATGTGTCGCTGCTGATGTCGGCGGTCAGGTCGTGGATGGCGTTGCGCCGGAGCGGCCTGCGGCAGTGAACGCACTTGCGCCATCCATCTGGTGGGCATGGTGTCGCCGCAGCTCGAGCGCATCCCCGCCCCGCGCCTCACACTGCCTGCTGGCGGGGGGAGCCTGAGTTACCCCGAGGGACGCACGAGGTGGGGACCGGCGCAATGTGAGCCGCTGTGAGGCGGCCTCCGCTTCGCAGGCCGGTAGTGTTTTGAGGCAGAGGCCATGCTCGGATGACGGAGTCGGCGCATTGCTGTAGAGCGTGTGCACGACTGCTTTGCGCCACGCGATGGGGGCCTGCGACATGCCGGGTAGAGTGTTGTCGAGCTCACGTTGCGTGGCGGAGAACGGACACGTTGAAGAAAACTGTTTGCTACAACCGTGTTTTTTCTACGTTCTCATTTGCTCTCAACCCCTAAAGTTTTTTCGGTCAACTGCCTAAGACTCTATGGAGTTTCCTTCTTTTGGAGTTTCGAGAACATATGCCGACTTTCACGCCAAAGGCGACTCCGAGCGGAAGCAAGGGAGACATCATAAGCAAGAGGAATGCTCTCTCTTCGTCCATCTTTTTTGGGACACCGCATGCAATACATGGATCGAGGGACGAGAGATGACTTCTGCGCTTTTTTTTTTACCCGCGAAGCTTTCATCGAGTTGAACAACCCCACAACTGGTTTCGCGGCAAGCCTGTATGTCCCCCTCTTTGCACTCTCTGCCGCGATGCCCGCAGACGTCGATGTTTACAGCTGTGAACCCCATCGTTCCTCTCCCTCTGGTCCACGGATGTTCCTCGCCTCTCTCTGCTAGCGTTGTGCGCATTGTCTTCTGGACGTATGTCTGAAGAGTTATTGTGAGTGAGGTTCACACTTTTCTCGTTTCTCGACGAGTACCGCCCACGTTTCAAAAGAGCGCCTTTTTACCACTCACCCACACGAAAAGATATCTACAAATACATTAATCACTCATATCTTCTGCGCAGGTGGGGATGCCTGTTCAGGCGTTTTTGGGAACCGTCTTTGAGACGCCGGACCGGCACACACTGAACATTATCCAGGACGCCCTGGTTGTGGTGCAAGACGGCACCATTGAACAGGTCATCAATCCGGCAACTGATGCTGCAACCTATGCAAGCGTGCTCGAGGCGGCTTCGGCCGCCGGCCACCTCACTCGCCTCCAGAAGGGCCAGTACCTGATCCCTGGACTCATTGATCTGCACGTCCACGCTCCGCAGTGGCCGCAGCTTGGCATGGCACTTGATAAGAGTTTGGATACGTGGCTGCAGCAGTACTCGTTCCCGTTGGAGGCGCGTTACAAAGATCTGGAGTTCGCGGAGAAGTCGTACAGCTCACTCGTGTCCGCGCTGCTGGCGAATGGAACGACGACGGTGGCGTACTTTGCGTCGATTCACCTAGAGGCCAGCCTGCTCCTTGCACGTATCTGCTTGGAGAAGGGACAGCGAGCAGTGGTGGGTCGTGTTGCAATGGACCTTGCTGATCAGTGCCCAGAGTACTACCGAGACGCCTCGCCGAAGGAGTCAGTGGCGCAGTCGGAGGCTTTTGTGCAGCAGGTGCGCGCGCTGAAGGGCAATACTGAAGGCCTCGTGCTCCCGGCGGTGATCCCTCGTTTCATTCCGAGTTGCAGCGATGCGGCGCTACGTGGACTGGGTGAGCTGGCGAAGAGCTATGGCTGCCATGTGCAGACACACTGCTCCGAGAGTGATTGGGAGCACAACCATGTGATTGAGCGGTGCGGCAAGCATGACGCCCTTGCGCTCGATGACTTTGGACTTTTGACTCGACGGACTGTCCTGGCGCACTGCAACTACCTTTCCACGGAGGACATGCAACTGGTAAAGGCGCGCGGGGCAGCTGTGGGCCATTGCCCGCTGTCTAACTTCTACTTTTCTGGTGCGGTCTTCCCGTTGAAAAAGGCTTTGGACATGGGTGTGCATGTGGGCATGGGCACGGACATCTCTGGAGGTCCGAGCGCCTCGCTGTTTGACGCGTGCCGCTACGCACTCGCGGCGGGCCGCGCGCTGGAGAGCGGCACCGATCCGTGTCTGAGTGCTACAGAGCGCAGCCAGCACAGCGGCGCCCGCGTGAGCAGTGTGGAAGCGTTCTTCGTGGCTACTGCGAATGGTGGCATCTCCCTCGACCTCAAGGTCGGTCGCATCGCTCCCGGCTATATGTTCGACGTATTGGTGATCGACACCACGCTTCCGAACAGCAGCCTGATGATCTTCGAGGGCATCGACACCCTGGAGGACGTCTTCCAGAAGATCGTCTACAACGCGGCGCCGCACAACATTCTGCGAACATACGTGAATGGACGTCTGGTCTCGCAGCACTAAAGTAGATGCGGGTAACACCAAACGGCGTGACTCACCGCTACAGGCAATGCGCGTTGCGCTGGAGGAAACCGTTACAACGAGTAAACCGATCAAAAAAAAAAGGCGAGATGGGGTCCCGCGGGACCGATAGGCTACCTATTCGCACCGTCTTTTTGCGAAAATAGACCAGCGCTGTCTCGCATTCTGGTAGTGGGCGGAAATGAAAGGGTGGAGAGAAGCAAAGCGGCAATACGTGGCCCAATTCAACTCCGTACCTGTTCTGACCCCCTCTCCTCATTATCTTTCCTTCTGGTTCTTATCCAAACCTCCTTTTTTTCTTTGAGCTGCATATTGAGCATGCCGATTAGTGCGGTTAGACGGAGCGGGAAACAGGGTATGGCTGGAGGGAAAGGTCCGACTTCCTCTTCCTCGTGGAGATGTGCGTATCTGACGGCACACTCTCGGAGTACCTTTCATCCGCACCCCACAGCTGGTGACTAGTTGAAGTAGCCAGGCTGGCAATCAGGCTGTTTCTTTTCCCCATCTCTTACTTTGCTTGGGGTTCAAGGAGTTGTAGCGTATTGGGAGTGCGCATGAAGAAAGAAAACGGAAAGGAGAATGAACGCTATACCAACGCGCTGGGCTAGGAGTACCAAGATGCGTTTGTGCAGAGGGGCGAAAGGTACTTTGATGTATCCCTCGTATCGTGCTCCATTTGTGTATGTGTATGCTGTGGCTGAACCTTGCAGCCGCGCCGCTGTTCGGTGCGTTCAACTCGCCGTTCACGCGGCAGCTTCGGTGACTGCGCCTGAAGCAGAGTTTTTTTTTTCGAATGTTTCTGAAAGCAGAATCATTACCGCCTCTTGCACCTCACTCAGCGATATTTGTATTGCTCCCACCTCTCTCGTCCTTCATACGCCCTGTGCTTCATCGCTCACTTGAGGCACACGTACACGCAAACACAGGTCATAAAGAGTCCACTAGCGCCCCTCACTCATACGTAGTGATGGACGATCCAAAGCAAACGCTCTACATCAGAGGACTACCGGACAAGTCGTCCGCCAACGAAGTCCGACGTGCCCTTTATCTGTACTGCACCCAGTTTGGCCCAGTGAAGGCGGTTCTGTACAGCAAGTCGAAAGAGTTCTACGGCCAGGCATTTGTAGTGTTTACGGACGTTGGCACGGCCACAACAGCTCGCCGCTCGCTGCACGATCGCATGTTCTACGGCCGCCGAATCCAGGCCTTTTACGCGCACAAGCAAGCATTTTGCGTCGCACCCGGTGAGCGTCGCCGCCGCGATCTGGCACGCGAGAAGAAGCGTTTGCGTACGTTGCAGAAGAAAGAGTAATGTGGCACCTTGGAGAGCGCATGCATTTCCTTGAGGGAAAGGGGAACGGTGCCACGCTGCGCGGCCACACAAAGCCTCTGCACCATTGTTCGTGTTCGATTGGCGGGGCAGACACTGCTCGAGCTGATGGTGTGACTCTCATGTGCTGGCGTGGCGATAATGGCGCAGAATGTGGCCCGCTGCCACTGCTGAATTGTCAACCTCTGTCGTTGCCGTTGGGGCGATGAAAAAGCGTAATCTGGCCAGCGGCTGAGGGCGCGTCTGTGAATCGACAGCTCTGGCAATCATGCCACTTCCACGGGCAGCACTGCCAACAAAGTACGTTACCCGGTGCGCACAAGTTTGCGTTCCCGCCTTTCGAGTTGCAGCGCGGTCCACTTGACCAGCAGACTCTCCTCCTTTCATGCCTCCCTCTCTCTCACTCCCTGCAGATATGAGCGTACCTGCACACCCTTTCCTTTCTCATCTTTACCTCGACTGGTTCACGTGTAACGCCTTCTTCTCTATTGTCTTCGACTCGTGCTTTTTTGGAAAGGCCGTTCTGCACTAGTTGCGCGCATCTGTCAGGGTTCTCTCCACCTTTTTTTTTTTGATGGGGAGTGCGGCGCGTTTGTTGTGGTTTGTTTTGCACCTCGCGGAATGGGCTCTCTCGACTCAACTTCGCATCTGCAGCATGGCCGAGACCATGGCCTCTCTGTAGCAGATCCAGTGGAGCGCTTTGCGCAAGCACTCGAACAGTTTGTGTGGCAGGCAGCCACGTCTTCACTCCATAACAATCAAGCAATGAATGCGCATCTCAGTAACCGTCTGCCTTGCAGCATACCGTCTTGCCGCTGCAGCAGAACGTCCGTGAGCTGCATGCAAATAGCGCACTCACTGCAGAGTGCTTTGAGAGCGGTAGCACCGTGCACTTGCGGCCCGCGTGGCGACAGCGTGACAGAAGCCGGGCTGTATCTTCTCCGTCTCACTTGTGTGTTAGAGCAGCGAGTTTTGGAAGCCATGCAGCACGACATGGAGAACTCCATGGAAAACGAAGCAACGCTGCCATTACGTGAGGTCCAAGCAGCGGTGGCGAGTAGCAGCCCAGGGGTGGGAAAGCAGTACTCTGACACAAGCACCATCCGCTGCCGAGGACGGTGTTACACAGTTCCGGAGACGTCCCTCTCTATGCCGTCCTCCACGCAGTCCGTCGACGCTCTGCAGACAAAGCCAACGACAAGCCCCTCGCCTACGGAAGGGGAGACCGTGTGCGATCTTGTGCGCTACCACGCTGAGCTGACGCTGGGGCTGCAGCAGAGCATGCTTTGGTTTATATCTCAACTCGACTCCAGCCTTCTGACCTCTTCCCAGGAGGATGGCGGGGTCTGCGGTGTTTTGACTCATCCACGCGCTGCGCAGCTACAATGGATGTTTCTCGACGCCGTCGTGCAATTCGTCACGCACCTCCAACAGCGGTGGAGCGAGGGTACAGCCTCTACCGGATCTGTTGAGGCGGTTGGCGAGGCATCTGTGGTGCTGAATCGGCTTGCGCAGGCTGCACAGGAGCTCCGGCACCCCTCACACTCCCGACAGCTGCAGGTGTTTGAGCTTTCTGAAAGGGGGATAGCACGCCGGAGTCCGCCACCGTTCGCCTCGTGGCGGTCTGACTCATCTGCGATGCGTGCTTTTGGAGGCACAAGCCCACTACTGTGCAACACCTCTCCTCGAGCGGCGACAAGCGCGCCAAATCCAATCGACGAGTGCCTGGGTGTTGCCGGCGCCGACTACTCTGCAAAGCTCATCGCTCAGCAGCTTTGGTGTGCCCAGCAGCTGCTGTCTCAGCGTTTTCCAGGGTACGCTGCCACGTGGGAGGTTCTCGAGGGGGCTCGTTTTTTTGTAGAGTCGGCCCGCAGCCCCACGCCAACGGTGCCCCGCAGCGACAGTTCCCAGCAGGTCGCTACACAGGTAGCGGCGCCATCGCCGGTAACTGTCGTCGATCTCAACTGCACGCAGTCCAGTTCGCATGGCGGGTGCACACCACCACCGTGCGTTGTTGAAACGCAGCGAAAGTGTGAGCGACCACACGACCTACAGCGAGAGCTGAGACTCCCTTCCAGAGGTCTGACGTTCATTGAGGAACAGGCAGCGGACGTGACCGATGATGCTTCCACTGCAATGAAAGGCGCCACAGCTTCCAGGAATGGCTTCCTCACTGAATCGCCTGGTGCCCCGCCGACACCTCCGGCGCGACCTTTATTACTACCAGTCGCCCGGTGCGCTCTGTGGGACAACTTCTTAGCATCGAAAAGCTTCCCACCATCCGCGCTGCTGCTTGCGATCCAGAATCTGGCAGCCGGCACAATCTCATTGCAGCCAGAAGACATTGTTCAGCATGCATAGTCGGGGCATTCCTCTGTGAGGTTTCAGCGAGCAGGCCAGCAGTAAAGCCATCAAAGAAGGATCTTCTTCGTGATTAACGCAGTGAGTCGGAGCCGTGCCGTAAGATGGTCGGTGCGCTTGGCTCCGCATTTGTCCACGGCGACGCTCACAGCAGCCGACACTGAAGAGCGCGACTGTTGATACTTTTAGTGTTCAATCACGAAGGGAGCATAGCCCAAGGCACGCCGCCTTGCCCCAGTGGCGGCTTCTAAAGGTAATGTTGAAACGTTTTGTGTTGGTCCTGCCAGGCAGTGCAGACATTGTTGACTGACCACTGTCTGATAGATTGTCCTCATCCAATTCGTCTCCCTTACGCATAACCAGACACCTCTCGCTTCTCTTCCCGTCCTTTATTATTATTTGTTTTTCCTCTTGCTCCACCCACCATGTCTTGCGCATACTCACCCCTCCCCTTATCCACGTACGAGTGCTCTGTGCACCGTGTGTGTGAGATAACAGGAACTGAGCTGAACAGCAAGTAAGGATGACGGGCTCAGAAGGGAAAGGGAGCATTGGCTTTGGTTGATAGTTTCTCCCGTTTTGTGTTTTGTTTCATTAGATGCTGCTCCTGTTTTCTCCGCTTCACCTTCCACGCTCTCCGCTCTTGCTTCGGCTACAGTATAGACCGATCAACATTCTTGCGTGAGAGTGCAAGAGGGAGGGGGGCTAATGCACCGGATCTCTCATCGTCACAACATCACCTCTTTCTATTCCTCTCGCATGGGTGTGCATTTCTTCTTTTGCTTCACTTTGTGCTCCCAACTCACTGATGATGCCAGCAACCTTAGTGCGTGGCATCCAGAGTCCAGTACCCAATCTATGGGGCGGACTCGCGGTGCCGGCCTACACGTCTGGGTCGGCACTGTGCCGCGGAGACTTATAGCCATGATCAAGTTTGTACGGGCTCAACGTGAGTCGTGCCGACGATTGAGCAACAATACTCATCCCTCTGTTTCTTTGTTTTTCTGCCGCTTTTGCTGTGTTGCCTCGATGTTGAGCGTGATCCTGGACCTAGCCTGCACTGCACGCAGTGGGGTTGCAGTGTGCTGAACGACGCCAGACGGCGTTGACCGGCCCGGCTCCTTTATGAATCCTCGATGCCAGGCTGAATTTCGCAAGAGACGCAGTCCACCACCACAGGCCGGTAGGGGATTCGCTCTCCCCGGTTTTTGGCATTTCGGTGTAGCGAGAGGAAAGAAGCTTGGCTGTCGCGTTTCCGTGCTCGTACACTAGAACATGCGCGCAGGTGTGGGCCCTCCCCCTGTTCCCAAGGATGAAGTTGAAGCAGAGGTGCACTGGCTTTGCTGAGGTGACCCTGCTAAACGCATAAACCCTCACGTACGGCGATACACCTAAAAGTGACCTCGCCGCACGGGAAGTTCTCTCGATGAGGTGCCAGGTGACGTCGCTCGCAGTCTTCACGCTGTCGCAGTGGAGGCCAGCTCGCGCCGCCCGATACGGGATACGAAACGATGACCCGACCGGGCCCGGGCCACTCCTGCACGATTGTCTCAATGACAAATGCTTGGCGTGCGCGGGCGGTAACGACACCTCGGCATCGCACACCGCAGATGGGGCCACGGGTACGCCACCCTGGCGCTCGACTGCCTCATTTGTAAATGGGATGCCGCCACGACAACGCGGTCCAGTTAGCTGCCCGACATGGGAGATATGGCCCGGCGCCGCCAGCGATGGCTAGCGCCGAATCGTACTCCTTCCAGGAAGCAAACTGGGAATTTTATTGCAACCCTATTGCGAAATCGATCCGCGAAGAGCGTGCGTGCCACAGCAGCACAGAAACGAAGACGCGCGAGCTTCAGAGCGCCGCGCTGGCCCCGACTGCCACGGCAGCCCGAAAGCGCACCAGGGAGCGGATGCGAATCGCCCATGCAATCACACACATCACAGATACACAGCACACACACACGTAGAACCGCAGAGTACCCCGCAAGGATAGCGCCGAATTCGCGACTACTGCCAACAACAATCAGGAAGGTGATCCCTTCTAGTGAAGCTGTTCAACGGCGGCTTTAGACGCCATAGCTGACGCGATTGAAGGCAGCTCTTAGGAAAGCACCTGCGCGTCGCTCGAGTACCGCCCTCCCTCGGACATGCTCATCAAAAAGCCGGCCCTGAAGATGGACGCAGTCCTGCAACCCCCTCACCCCCAGCGATCCTTGATTATGGGCGCGCATCCATGGCCCCCGCGCACCACACACACCGGCGGTGAGAGAGGGCGTCCGCCATGTGAGCGCGCAAGAGCAGACCAGCGTATTGCGTAAGGTGTGCCAGCAGAAGCCGAGCCGGAATCCGGAAGCCTCTTCCCGCGCCCCTGCTACGTGGAAAAAGGGGG
>NC_018256.1:324003-330137 GCF_000227135.1 Leishmania donovani | reverse complement strand
CCGCCCCGCGCCTCACACTGCCTGCTGGCGGGGGGAGCCTGAGCTACCCCGAGGGACGCACGAGGTGGGGACCGGCGCAATGTGAGCCGCTGTGAGGCGGCCTCCGCTTCGCAGGCCGGTAGTGTTTTGAGGCAGAGGCCATGCTCGGATGACGGAGTCGGCGCATTGCTGTAGAGCGTGTGCACGACTGCTTTGCGCCACGCGATGGGGGCCTGCGACATGCCGGGTGGAGTGTTGTCGAGCTCACGTGTGGGAGAGAATGAACGCGTTGAGCAAAAGAGGAAGCCTCTGAATAGGTGTTGAATGCCATGACAAAAACAGGGTCGGTAATGTCCCCCCTTTTGGTCGTCTCCTCGGTTGCGTAATTTCGTCCGAACCTGCGCATCCACACACACATACATAGAGGGCGCTTTCGAATCACATGAATACCACTTAGCCGAATGAAATCACTGCGTAGTGTTTCTCTACTCTCTAGTCCCATGTGGGATAATATCGTTTTTCCCTATCCTTTCCGCTTGTTTACCGATGCGTTAAGCGCGCATACTGTGGGGTACTATCCTTTCTTCAAAGAAAAAACAAAACGAGATCCGGTGTATGGAATACGTGCGCGCTACTCTCGTCTTTAGCCCGCAACCATGTACTCTGACGAACCGAAATACAAGGCGTTGCCCTTGCCGATTCCGCCGTTCTTCCCATCTAGGGAAGTAGAGATTGAGCACACTGTCCTTTTCGCCCTTCTCTCGTTTCATCTTTCTCTCTTCACCATTGGACGACTGTATGCAGTGGTAAAAAAAAAACTAGCAGGAGCGAAAGGCGCACAGGAGAAGGTGGTGGCTGAATCGCGTTTGCGCTCTCCTTGTTTCCCCGTCACACATTCGACCTCACAGCGAACCCTTGAGATGTAATCATTTTTTCCAAGCATAGTCGCATATTCCCTAGTCTAAACAGTAGCTGTAATCGGACGTGTAGTTGTGCCGACGCGTGGGATCTGTGCTTCTTCGTCGATTTTGCCCCCACGCTGTGCACGCCATTTGCATTCTTGAGAAAGCAAGTCTTTGAGGTGTGAGGCGTTAGCATGTTCACCCAGCTTCTGCAGTTTGCTGGGCTAGCTCAAAGATGGCCCACTTTTACACGTGAGGAGGTGGCAAGGCACAACACGAGCGAGTCTTTGTGGATCATCGTAGGCAACTCTGTGCTTGACATCACGCCGCTCATCGGGAAGCATCCCGGTGGCAATGGTGCGTTGTTGAAGCGAGGTGGTGGCGTGAAGGACTGCGCAGAGGACTTGATGTTTCACGGAAGGGCCACACGCCGCGACGCGCAAAAGTACAAGATTGGAGAGTTGTCACCGAACGATACTCAGAAAGCTGCCTCTAGTCCTTCCACCGCTCTTCCGCAGGCTGTGCCGCCACTGCAGACTTCGCATGAGACTGTCACAAAGCTAGTTGTCCCAACCAGCCCTCACGAAAGGCACACATACGGCAGCGACTCAGAGCAGTGGGACGACGGCGCCAAGGATAGTCTGTTGTCATCGAGCGATACAGATATCGTTGTAGCATCGAATGTGAATAACGCGCCACCTACTCCAGTAATCTGATGTTTTTTATTTTCTCCTCTTCACTCTGCTTATCTTAGCAAAGGGCGCATAAATCGATGTTTTAGCGAGACCAGCTTCTACTAGAGATGTTCTCTTTGTTTTCGTGTGCTTGGTGGCCTAGAGCAAGGGGGAGCGGGCTTAGGAAGCCTACTGATTTTTTGTCTTCCTTCAGTCTCGCTTTCTCTTATGAAGGTCAACGGCCATTGCTGACATTACAACTTATGTGTGTTAAAGTTACTTGGCTGATTTCGTGTTTTTTTTTTGTACATTCATCAGCGCAACTTCTTTTGTGGTACCTCTCCTTCGGTTTCGGAAACAAAAAGCGATGCGAACAAATGAAGAGGCGCGTAAGTGTGTCATAAGAGGCTGAAAATGTGCTAACCGGCTCGTTCCAAAGCAACAGCGAGAGTTTAGTGGTCATCACACCCAAGGAAATGCCTCTCCTGTAGATCTCTGTTGCGAATCCCGTCCTAACGGCAACGCACAAGAGGCAACGGCAGCAAAAGAAAAGATAGGAAGAAAAACAACGAAAGAATGAAGAAGATAATCGGGTACACACACACGTGCACACGCACAGCCTTTCTTTCAACGAAGGAAAAAATGCTTTCTTTCCCATATTGTCTACATCTGCTATTACGGCAGGAAGAAGGGATGTAATCAACATTTCCCTTTCTACGCCTGGCTTCCTTCCCTCGAAAAGCAACGTGTGTGTGTCTGTGCGCACTGGTATAATGCTCTTCTATCAATGTCTTTCTCCTCTTAATGCCTGTTCACTTTTCTGCGGCTTGATTGTATTCTGGTTTTCTTCTTTTTCACCCTTTTTTAAATCTTTGGTCTTCTCTGTTTCGGCGAAAGATTTTTGTGACTGAAGTCATTGGTTCTGCTTTGCTTCCTGTTTTAGTATTCGCATTCAAAAAAAAAAGGGTCAGAAAGTAAGGTTCCTTTTAAACAGGCCGTGCACATGGAATACTCTGCGGTAAAGCTAGGAGTACCACAGGAGGTCGTTCTCAGGCTTTTTTCTCTCGTGACTCCCACGGTGAAGTGGTGAATTCGGATCCCCTCTTGAACTGATTAGATGACCTAGGTTGTGGCCTGCTCGATTCCACGCAGCTCATCTCCCTTTCCGGTGATGCGGGAGAAAAATGTGGAAACGGAACACGTATGTTTCGAGAGACTTCTTTGTTTCAGCTAACTGTCCATTTGAGACAGTAGACGCAGCGCAGCCTTTGCAGCAGCCTTCTTGCTGTCTCTCCGTTTCTCCGACTTTTTGCTCCTGTTTACGTCTCCATTTTTTTTTTTTTCGTCGTACAGCGCTGATTTGATTGTCCTCTTCCACCCCGTTTTCTCTTTTCGCCACGGTGTGTCTTTAAGCATCGGTCTTTTCTCTCCCCCTTTTCGTTTTAAATAGGTGTTTTTTTTTTCCTCAATTCTTAGTTTCTTTTACACAAGCTTTTCAAGGTGTATGTTCAGCTTCAGTGATCGCCTTTTGAGCATCAGCGCCGCTAACAACGAAAAGAATTCATGCAGCCCCTTTCCACTTCCAAGAACAATGCCAAGCAAGATCAATTCGATCACGGGACTTGGCAATGAATGCCTGATAGGGGCTCATTACTCGCGCACCCCCAAGAAGACACACAGCCGTCGCGCTCAAGTGGCAACGCAAAGGCGCTTGGGATAAATACCCTTCTCCCCCAGAATGAGGCGCATTCGCTCTACTACCGTCCCTCTGTACTCCATTCCCCTCCCCTTCCCTCGCTTTGCATTTTATCTTGCCTCTGTGCTGCTTCTGACGCATGAGCAACACAGTGAAATAGCGGTGCCCCCGCATCTAAACGTGCCCGATCATTCAGGTCCCTCTTCTCTTTTCTTAGTTTTTGTAAAGCAGCACTCTTTCTAGCGCTTTCCCCGCAGCTCACACCGAGGGAGTGGGTGAGGCTCAGTGAAACAAGTAAACACACCCGAGTCGTGCTCATATTTCCCCTTTCCTGCTCATAGAAAGTTGCGGCAAAGCTGAAAAAAAAAGGGCGTCTTTTTCCACCTTTTTCCGGTTTCTCTTTGCTCGTCTTTTTTCCCTTTCAGATCTCTCGCTGGGGGATTTGTGCAGGAGTTGCGGTTGAGAAAAAGAGTTTATCCGCTCTTCTCTTGTAGTTTGCGGTTTCCCTTTTGTACTCGTCCCCTCTTTCTCAATTTTTTTTCGTGCTGCTTTTCCCCCTTTGTATCACACACACGCACAGCGCACACTCAAACGATTCTAGCGTGGAGGATAGGATTGCTGCTCTAAGAGAGATCTAAAGCAGCTCTTCCCTCTTCTCCAGCACGGTACTTTCGTAAAACGTACATTTACACACACACACACACAGGAGGCCCTACGCAATTCTCTCATAGTGAATATGCTTAACGATTTGCTATTTCTGAGTGGGTTCAAGAAGCGTTGGCCTATTCTCAGCGAGGAGGAGATCCGCATGCACAACACGCGGCGATCTTTGTGGATTGTCTCTGGGAACTCAGTGTACGATGTTACAGGGGTGCTAGGATCGCATCCAGGCGGTGAGGCGGCTATCCTGCGGCGTGGCGGCGGGTCGAAAAACTGTGAAGCCGACTACACGTTTCACAGCCGCTACGCACGCCGGGAGTGGGACAATCGAAAAGTAGGGGAAATCACACCTGAGGTTGCTCTGAGACTGTTCCCACCACGTACCGGGGCACACGAGGAGAATGCCCGATCTGTCACAGCATGTGCTGCAGGATCGCCACCAGTGGGTATCTCGCGAGTTCACATGAACAGCGGCGAGGAGAGCCATACGCGCACAGTCGACACGTACGCTAGCACCACAGCGACACCAGACCAGCAGTATCGCCGCACCGATTTCTCACCGTGCCCACAGCGGGTACGCTGAGCATCTTGGATTGCGGTGTTCATGCACCACTGTCTGCTCAAGCTCGGCCACGGCGCGACGTTTTGCAGAGCCGAGGCCTAACGCGTTACTCTCACATTCCTTCTACTAGCGCCTTCTGTTGCTACTATTTCTATGTGACACAGAGGGATCGGAACGGCGAGCAAGCACGCTAGTGGACACATTTCGCAGTACTTGTCCATCACTACTTGCTTAGCTGTCGAGGCGCACGAATACCTTTCCTGTATGTATGTGTGTGCGCGCGCGGTCGTGGGCATCATTCAACTCACTTGTGAATGTCCCCCCAAAAAAAAACAAACAAAATTCAACAGCGCTCTTGTTTTCATTTCTTTCTTGGTAGCTGCTCTGAGATGGGGCAGGGGGAGAGAAAGAGTATGTAAGGCTGGCGGAGAGAACAAGCGAGGTTTGCGGGTCCGCGCGTGTTTGGCAATGTGATATGAGCCTTTTTTCACTGTTCTCCGGTTGTTCGGAACGCACCATTTGCTCTCTCCTGCGTTTCTCTCTCTGGGCTACCCACCTTCGTACTTTGTTTCTTCGACTTCATCGCTTCTTTTTTTTCTACCCACATATGTGCATGTGCGTGTATCTACGCACGTGTGATCAACTTCTTCTGTTTATGCCTTGCTTCTCCGTTCACGGCTTTCCACTCTCTGGCCCTCGCTGTGTCTACGCAGCAGTGCGGGTATCTGTGACTGCCGTATAGAGAACGACCGCGGAGAAAAACCGAAAGAACGGCGACATCTCCCTCTATCAACCTCTTGTTTTCGATGACAAGCAGAACAGAAAAAAAAGAACAAACGCGGCATATGCGTAACTTGACATGAGTCCTACAACCTGACAACTAACCTCAACACCTATGTTTCCTTTTTTTCTTTCGGAGTTCTCTTTCCCACTCTTTTTCAGCCTCTCCGATCTTTTTATCTTCATACGCGTTTCTGTGTTCTTCGCTTTTTCGCTGCCCCCTTTGTATGTGTGTGCGCGTGTACTTCTCCATCCTGTTTCTGTTCTTTCCCGACTATGCTTCAACTTTTTCATTCTTTTGTTCTTACTGTTGTCCCAACCCCCTTAAGGCAGGGGTGGGGGGGGTCTAAGCGTGTTGTCCAGGGTCCGTTACGCCCCGCGTTGTGTGTGAGGAAGGCAAGCACCCCCTGTCCCCTGCCAATGCCGAACAACCTCTGGTGGTGGCAGGGCCAAGCAGCTGTGACGTAGGGGTGGACAGGGCGATGTGTCGCTGCTGATGTCGGCGGTCAGGTCGTGGATGGCGTTGCGCCGGAGCGGCCTGCGGCAGTGAACGCACTTGCGCCATCCATCTGGTGGGCATGGTGTCGCCGCAGCTCGAGCGCATCCCCGCCCCGCGCCTCACACTGCCTGCTGGCGGGGGGAGCCTGAGCTACCCCGAGGGACGCACGAGGTGGGGACCGGCGCAATGTGAGCCGCTGTGAGGCGGCCTCCGCTTCGCAGGCCGGTAGTGTTTTGAGGCAGAGGCCATGCTCGGATGACGGAGTCGGCGCATTGCTGTAGAGCGTGTGCACGACTGCTTTGCGCCACGCGATGGGGGCCTGCGACATGCCGGGTAGAGTGTTGTCGAGCTCACGTTGCGTGGCGGAGAACGGACACGTTGA